>NW_009242834.1:0-5565 GCF_000690835.1 Fulmarus glacialis | reverse complement strand
TCCGCACCCCCACCCCCCCCGCCTTCCCGTGGAAAGCACCCGCCTGAAACCCTGGTGCGAAGGCCGGTAGCCGGAGAGAGGGGGCTTAAATAGCTGAGGTAGCGAGGACCGGGGTGCAGGGGTACGGCCGTCTTTCCCACATCCCGCCTGGCAGTGTGATGGGGATAGACCCCTTCTTTTACCCCACCAGGTTACATGATTCGGGGACGGGATTTGTGTCTTTGGCTGTCATGCTGGCAGTAAGTAAATTCCCAAGATTGTGGTTCGAAATGGAAAAGACCTGGTGTCTTGATCCAAATGGGTAAAACCTGACTTCTGGATTGCCATATGAAATGTCAAAACAGCCCTTGTATTCCAGGGCTTGCATTCCTTGTGATTTTGCTAACATTCTTGATAAGAACAGTGGATTCAGCAAGGTGTTGTATTTTTTAAAAAGTGAAGGCAAGGTGTTTAATAGAGAGAAGGATAGTGGTAAAATAGTTTCCTGCATTAACTGTGATAGCAGGTAACTTCTTGACAGGACCAAAAAAGAGTAACAAAAAGAGAAGGCAGCACAAGCACAGATTTTGGCAAATAGCTTTTAATAAATAGATCATGTTGATAATAGTGTCATGGGAATGGAACATACAAAATATGTAATACTCTAAAGCAGAAGACTGCAATCACTGAGGCATTTATGGGCATTTCATTATTGTTCTGTAGTTCTGATTTCTAGTAAGGCACGGTTTTAGGAAGAAGGCAGTAAAAAGCTAGTGGAATTAAATATGACATACTCTAGCCCGACTTTCCCTTGATAAACCTACTCATATTGCTGAGATAGCAGATCTTACCAAAGAAGAAAGTGTAGATATTTCATAGTTGTACATGGATAAAATTTTGAAATGAAACCTGGAAATTTTTTAGTAAAGTTAGATAAAGTGCAAATGAGAACGTAAGGGACTGACTGAAAGAGACATTGTAAGACATCTCAGAAGAGGTTAGCTGGAAAGAGAACTGAGGAATTGTGTTTGGAATGGATATTGTTAATAAATTCCATTTCTGACGTAAGCACTAAAGATCACTCTGGGCCAGTTTAATTTGCTGCTAATTCAAGATACCATCAGTTGATTAGGATTTTGTATAAAAGGAATTAAACAACCATAAACTTTAGTATATTGTTACTTCATTGTTACACTCCTTGGTATAATTGATAAGACTTGAAACTCAGCAGTGGAAGTCATTGAGAAGGAGAAGTATCCTGGATGTGTATTAGTTCATCATAGGAGGGTTGAGAGCCACTGAAAACTAATGGATAAAAGGTCACAGAGTATTAAATAATCTGTGTGAAGGAGCATTTAATAAAATGTTGCCCAAAATACTCATGAACTCAAATGGTAGTGACATATGCAGTTAAATATATGCATTGTCACCTAAGCCAATGTAAGTTCTCTTTATAGGTTGGGAGCTCCGAATTCTTGGGTGTCTTAAATGTGGCAGTTACTACATAGTAATATAATAAGTAATAGTGTATATAATACATAATAATATATAATGAAAAATTTCTGGGACTTCCAGTGAAACAAAACAACAAAACCATGTTTGAGTAGCCAGTGTTTCTGTTTGTAAGTTTAAGTACATTTAGTTGGATTTTTTACATATGACAATCAATTTGGTGGATATCTTTTCATTGTGAACCTGAATGTTTTCTCCAGCACTGTGTTAATGTGCTTGCAGTCTGATTGCATAGGCACTGAAATTTAGAAACGTTTCTGAAAATGAGTGCAACTCCTGCCTTAAGAAAAACTGTCTGTTCTTCAAAGTTAATGTTTTTTATTGTTGTTATATATTTCTAATACCATGGCTTTATAACAGGACTAAGATAAGAAAGTGTAATGCAAAGCTCTTCAGTTAAGTGAAATAATAACTGAAGTTTGAACATGGTGGAGCCTGCTAATGATGAAGTTGGTTCTTGGCACAGATCAGTTTACTGAACATAGTGCAAGAAAACCTGCAAGATCCCATGTGTAGCCCTCAAATCGGAAAGATTTTTAAGCCATCTGTGTCATACCTCAATCCTTTTCTGTGAGGGTAGAAAATTAGCAAAAAACGTTAAAGTCAATTTTACAATTTCATTCTTTCATTTCATCGTGTTGTAAGCAGGATTTTGGTGCTGTCCTCATTTATTACAGGCATTTTGCTGTGTTGTTTCTAATTATTAATGAAAACATTAATCAGTGACAAGTCCTACTTTGGTTTCTCTTCTTTCCTCTTCAGGAATGATAGATTTCTGCATTAAAATGTAGCTTAATCGTGTAGTAGCCATTTTAAATTGTGACTGTTTCAGACAACCTTTTCAGTGATTCCCCCCCTTCCCCCAGCTTCTCAACATTTTCAGGCTGAAATTTTCTTTTCTTTTTTGATGTCATTTCAATATTGGAGAATTTTGGTTTTGGTGGTGGTGAATTCTTTTGTTTTTTAAATTGGCTATCTTCTTGTAAAGCTTTCAGATGAAAACACTTGTAAGCTGTGAAATTATCAAGGAATTCATGCCCAAGATCCCTCTTATTGGCTCGGTCAAAATCTGTTTAGTAACTAGGTATTGTGAAATACAACTTTATATGTGTGGTATCATTGTACAGTATTGCTTTTATGTTGTATCGGTATGATACGTAGTTCAGATACAGTTGAGCAGAAATCTGTATTAAATGATCCTATGTGTGAAGATGTGTGTGGAAGTAAAAGCTTTGAAGGAAACATCTGTCTGTCTGTCTGTTTTCTAATACACTGTTCCAAACACTCGGCAGTGAGGATGAAAATTAATATCAAGGAGTTGTGCAATTCATTTTATATTGGCCAAGCTTAATTCTGAATGAAGGAAATATTTGGGTAGTAGGGGGAACAAAGCACAACAAAGTAAAATGTTAAAAATGCTGCTTTAAACCTTGGTGTTTCATGACTTCTCAGTGCTTCAGTTCTCATTTGTTTTCCTGTTGATGTGTTCATATCTGTGTTTGCTCCATGACTTCCATCTAGTCAGGCAAAACCACTCTTAATCATCCATCACTAGTGAAACAATTTACATTCTTGTTCCAAGTTTTTAAGAAGCCAGAGTTCAATGAGCAGCTGTGTTCACCTCTGTGTGAAAAGACGTTCCTGCTCTGGTTTCCTTTTCCACCTGTGTTCCTAACTGGTTCTTGCATTTTTCAGATTCTGTGAGATGATTCAATTTACAAAGGCATATAGTCTCTAGGGAGTTTTTTGTTCACTTTTTATTATTCTATTCGCCCCCCACCCCCGTTAATAAATTGAATTGCCTCATGAAGGAAGGAATTTGGCAGCAGAAATGTGGCTAGAAGCAGAAGGAAGGGGAGCAAGATCTTTTGGTGGCAGTGAGTGTTCAGGGGTAATATGGTGAGACTCGATGAACGGATCTGCATCAACTTTGGAACAAAAATTTCTCATGTTCTTTTTTGCCTTCTGGGAAGGAAAATTTCTCACAGTCATCTGTGGACCAGACAAATCGTCCTGATAAGCCGTCAAGTGGACGCTTCTGTTCAGAAGTGATAGTTAAGTGCTTCAAGTCTTTTAAATATCTTTTTCCCTCCCCCTGCTTTTCCATAGGCTTGTCTTGTTGTTACCATGCAAAGGACAACTTAATGTGCCGTGATGTCTGTGAACAGGTAAGCTTGTTTTAAATTTGGGTTATCCCTCAGAGTTAAAATCACGCCTTTAGACAATGATGTAGCAAGATCAGGGTTATAAGCAAATTATTTTCTGTGTGAATGCTATGTGTGAATCATGAGATGTAATATTATTGTTATTTAAATGAGAACTTAAAGCTTTTAAACTGTAGTCCTCTTTCCTTTCATAGTGGAAAACAGGCTTTGTTGAAGTTGAGGAGAAATAGAGATAAAAATCTGAGGTCAGGATTTAGACAAGAAGTGATAAGCATGTTAGGAAATGGGAGGGGTGAAGGTGTTTTACCCAATTTCTGGATCTTGTGTGTTTCCAAGTTTTTGGAAATTTAAAACTGAAGAACAAGATGTTGGTACTGTTCTTTCTTCCTGCCAGTTCTTGTTTCTTAGCTAAGCGTCTGAGATACTTATTATGATATATGGCTTTGTGAATCCAGCAAAAATCTGCTTACTTATTCTGTTCATAAGGTAATAACAAAGAGCTGTTTGTGCTAAATTCAAGCTTGGAAAATATTTTTACACAACTTATGTTTAGATTTGTACCTTTGGAATAGTATGTTTTACAGTTTTGTGTGTGTTTATTTATATAAATGTATATACATAAAAATTTTACATCAGTAAAGCATACATACACAAATACACAATTTTTGTATTAAAGTTGTGTCCTTACATCATACCTGCCCCCTTTTCTTGTCTTCATTACCCGCTTTGGGGCTATTCAAGCACTAAACCTGGTTATAATTAAGTTTATATTTATCTGTGATTCTAGTAACAAAACTTCTAGTTTAAATTGCACTTCTCCATCCCTGATATATTTATAGAATGCAACCAAATCCCCTTTCAGCTTTCCTATTGTTAGGCCAAACAAGGAAAAGTCTTACAGTCTCTTTGCATAAGATATTATCTCAATTCCTATAATTATTCTTGCAGCCCTTCCATCATAAGTTTATCTCTTTGAATACAGGTAAGCAAAACTGTACATGGCATTATAAACAAAAGTATAGCACTCAGTCTTAAAAATTGTGTTAAAACTTACGTGTAGGTAAGAGAAAGATACCCATTCCTGTATATAAACAAATTTAATTAGCAGGTTTAATAGCTGCATTGAGAGGGCATTTGGAATAATCTGTCCAATTCTTTCTTCTGTTCCATTGGTTTGAACTTCCCAGTTTATCATGTGAATTCCTGTTAACTCTTCATGAAAGGCCTTGAACTTTTTACTGTCAAATTTCATCCCATTTCTGTTATACTGGTTCTAATTATTGTGTAGAGTTTTCTGTGGGTTTTGCAAGATACTCTGATCGTGCCTCATCTGGATGATCTCTCTCTACTCAGATAATCAGCATAGTCAGAGTCTTTGTGGTGAGAGGTCTAGAATAAGTCTAAAGCAAGACTGGCGCCCCTCAAATTGTTCTATAAGGAGCTTAGTTACTTCACATCAGGCTGGTAGCATCGTTTTCTGAATGACCCTTTGATATAGGCCAACAAACTGGCTGAAGGGGCCAGTTCTCTGCTGATTTACATGTTCTGTAACTTAACTATTTTGTGCAGCACGATTCAAATGCCTTGTCTTTGTTGAATCTATGTTGGAATGTATTATTTGATACTTACCCCCTTGTCTTAAACATAAAATTTGTAGGATGAAGGTTTACATACATGGGAGGTGACTCTGTAGGGGAACAGAGTTGGCTGAATGATTTGCCTTTTCCCATCTTTCCAAACACCTTTTCTGAAGTATTTGCCATGCACTTGTTGCCTTTTCTGTACCACCACACTGTACCATCCTGACATGATAATTTATTTAATAATAATTAAAAACTGTTTTCCTCCTAGACTTGGTAGTTTGAGCCATAAAACATTGAAGTTGCTTGCCAGGGACGGCAGGGAAAGA
>NW_009242833.1:0-5476 GCF_000690835.1 Fulmarus glacialis | reverse complement strand
AAAAAGCAGGCTTGCTTCATTGGCTTCCCTTTTAAAGAGAAACTATTCTCCCATTCTTCAAAAGAAATTTTGACAGCAACATTTTTAAGATTTTCCATTTTGCATTTAAACTAAGATGTTTAGAAGTGGGTTTAGATTTCCTGAAAGTCATATTCTATCCTAACATATTTCTCACGTGTTTTGACAAGAGAATTTGTCTTGAATCTGAGAAATATTTGGCAAAGCGGAAAGAAATGGAGAGTATGACACACAGGGATAGGGTCTGAGATGATTGGGTAATCATATAAGGATTTAATATTTTCCAATAAGCCCATGGAGACTACTAAATCAAGATCTTATTCACTAGTGTATATTTACATGTTTAAGTAAAGTGTAAGAGCACGAAAGGAGAGGTGGACCGTGTAACTCAGGCCCTCATTTAGCTTGTGAGAGAACAGGCAGGAATTTGACAATGTCTTCCACATGCCAATTGTATCCTCCAATCACTGGGTTACTGGTTATTTTGACATAATCCTGACTGCTTTAGCAAAAAACTATGTCCTGAAACATCTCTGTCATTCTTTCTCATCGACATTGTTTTATTCGTATTGGATTTGAGAAACTGGCATTTTCCCATTGCAGAGAAGCTTCCTGGAAACTAGAGTTACCATGCCCTCTCCATGACATTTTTGTTATTCCTTTGGTTCATTTGCAGCCTAGTAGATGAAATGTGGCTCTGGAATTGAGGAGAGCTTTGCTCTGTCACTCTTCTGCTTCTCCTCTCCATTCTTCCCTTTCCCCAAGAGAAATACAGAGACTTCCCTCTTTTACAAAGTACCTTGAGATCCGTTGCTGACAATTGCTTCATGAAGGTTAGCTATTTTATTTAATCTCCATAGCCCCCTTCTTTTCTCCCCATTGGTTTGATTCATACTACTGTTTGCACAAACACAAAATTTTTGTGTGCTCCCCACCATTCATTCAGGGCCTCTTAATTCTTTCAAAGCCACTTAATTCCTATATTATAGTATCAAGGAATTTTGTCTCACACTGTCAAAGAAATGTGATTACACCTCTAAAATTGTTTTTCGGAAACTAACCTCTGTGTTTATAGCAAATCAAAACAGAATGTAATCAACTTAGTTTGCTTTTGACAGATGTTTAAAGCAATTTTATGCTACATAGCTTCCTTGCATCTGGTTTCTGCAGTGCCAGGATACATTAGTTACAATTTAGGTTCACTGAATATGGGGTGGATTGTTTGCCATTAGATAATCCTCTTCTATACACCGCTATTCCTTTACTTCTAGCATTTGTGTTGTGAGTTTAATGCTTGCAAAATGTGGTGCTCTGACAGAAATGAAAAGCTAAGTCCTCTGTTTATAAACTGGGAAAAGCACACTAACTTCCTTTACTGCCTTACTAAAGTCCCTTAACACTAAAATGGTTCCAGTTGCAAAATTAGAATATCCTTGAGGATATGCTTAGCTTTAAACAAGTGAGTTGCCCCATTATATGTCTTGAAATCAATTCTACTAATTCTGCTCTAAATTAAATAGTTGAAATGCTCTTTCAAACTGATGCTCTACTGCCCACTCCTGGACATAGGAAAGTAATTCATCCTCAAAATTCATTCAACTCATGACTTCCCTCCTGAGCATTTGCAGTTGACTCTGAGGCAGACAGTTGTTTCACCAAGAGCCAGAGCCCACTGGATAATCATGATCTGCGTTCAAAACCATTCTGGAGTGGATTTGAGCCAGTTTTCTGAAAGACTCCGTATTTCCCCACTGACTGGTGAATTTCCCTTTTCCTTCTCTTTATTGGCCATAAAATGAATTTTAACATTCCTGATCTTCATCAGATTACAAGTAACATGAAATGAAAGTATATAACATGCATTACATCTAGTAATCACCCTAGCAAAATTGTTTTTCTTCTCAAGCTTGCATGGCAAACAATTAATCATAAGCTGAAACATCCCATGAAGAAGGAACTTCTAAGAAATGCAACTTTGGCTATTATATGAAAAAAACCTTATTAAAATAAAATAGAATATCTTCAAAAGAAATGGAAACATGATTAGTGTCCTTAACATAGTATTTAAATAATTCTCTCCCCTGGCTGAGAATAAAGGTTATTTGAAACAGATGCTGTAATACACAAAGTACATTCCCTTGTCCCCATCACTGGTTTTGGAGACATCCTGTCAGTTGATAACGTTTGGGTTTTAGGCCTAAAGCAGTCCTTGACATTATTTCTCCCTCTCCCCTTTGAGGCTTCAAAGGGACACTGCTAATTACTGTTTTAGGAGTAATCACCGTGGGTTGATAAACTAACAACTTAGTTATCAAAAATGAAAGCATAAACAATAAAATCGTGACTATATCAAAGCAAAAATTTTCAGGAGAATAGACTCCAGTGCACGGTGAGACCTGTGGCAGCCTGCCCTTGTAATGCAGGGAAGAAGAAATCTCATGAATTCAGGGGAGGCATAAACAATCATAAACAGCTCATTACTACTACTCCTGCTCTAACAACTAGATACACTCTTTGCAAATGCCGAGCTTTAAATCTTCCCTGAAGTCTCACTGGCTTGGGGACAATATGTCTATCCCGGGGACACACCAGTTAATTTTCAGCTTGCTCTCTGTCTCTTAATAAATTTTTCCAAGACAAATCCACAGTGGGGACAGCTTCCCCAAAGCAGTGTAGATGCAAACTAGTTGTTGATATCCTTTCATTTCTCAGTGTAGACATGTCCTTGGAGTTCCTTGGTGCCAATTCCTTTCTGTCTTTTCCTGGCCCCTCTCCCCCACTTCAAAGGCATCCACAGAATCTTTTTCTTTACTGCCCAAGGATTTAACAGAGATATTGGCAGTAGCTGGGAATTTAATTGTTTCTTATAGTATCAGCAGCAAGCATTCACATTTGGGAGAAGCACTCATCTGATTTGTATGGGACCTGTTTCCCTAGAAAAGTTCTACAGTCCTAGCACTGCACAGGACTGGCGCACACCACGAGCATGAATATGCAACAGCAGTATTATTCAAAAATCACAGTTAATGGTAATAGCCTTTTTTCCCCCAAAATTAATCAGAAAATATGTAAGTCAGCATATTTAAATAATGCATTGAAATCAGAGCACAGCATGAATGATATTTAAATTAAATCTGACAACATAAGAAAAATAAAAAAGAGTATTCACAGTAATGGAAATAAGGAATTTTGAAAACTACATTTGCTGAAGGAGGAAATAATTAAAAGACCTACTTCAGTAGGATAATTTATGGAATCACCTTATCAGCAAATAAAAAGTGTGGTTAGACTAAATGAGGCCTCCATAAAATGAAAAGGAGAATAAAGGAGAAAGCAAGATGGATATATATATTTCTCTGCAGGAAGGCACAGAAACTAAACCAAGCAGACTGTTCTCATGAAAGTTGACTGATTTCTTGCAGCTGAAACCTGTGTGTCACTAAAAGCACTTTAAAGAAAAAAAGGCCTTTAAAAAATGTGTTTATAAACTTAAGCACATCTCAAACCAAGCAGCTGGATAGCAAGGATCTCACGTTCACATTTCTGAATGGTGGAGCTCACAATGGGAGCGTACATAAAAGCAAATGCCTGAAAAATACTCTTTTTCTGTGGCAGTACCTTGCTTTGGTTCAGAGATAAGGAGTGTACTTAGGAGAAGGTATTTGTTGTTTGTTCTATATTTCACTGCTGCCATTGAAATACACCCAGGATACCTGGATTTTGCACATTCCAAGCCAAATTCTAGACTGCAGGGGAAGCACAGTGGACCAGAGCCTCAGTCAGCTCAGCTCTGGCTTTAGTATCATTCAATGCCTTTAAAAGTCCAGATGCCAGTGCCCTCCCTCTCTCTCTCCTGATGTGATATAGCCAGTTATGTCTTGTATTTAACTGAATGTCATGGTCTTTGGGCAACAGCATTTTACTCTGCCAAATAAAAACAATCCCTTACGTTGCTGCCAGCTGTTGAAGAGTATCTACCTCCAATTTAGCTGTTTATCGGTGGTGTTCCTAAGCACAGTCAGAAATGCTCCTCAGTGGTTTACTGTGTTTCCTGACCCTGTGTGTCTTTTGGATCTGCACCCAGGGAGCCTTTAAAAAGCCCTTTCTTATGTACGCTTTCGTACTCAAATTCTCCATCATCTGCTGCAATACAAATATGTCTTTTTGGCAGTTAGCAGTCATTGTGAATAGTGACTGATTCCTTCCATTGTGTTGTTCAGGCTTACAAAAATATCAAGATGTGACTGTAGCGATAAGGAAGGTGTCACCACAGCTTCATTCTGGCACAGGAGAGGGTGCTGGGGAAGTAATAGCGCTTTCACTCCAATATAGGCTGCTCAATTAAACCAATCGCTTGTCGTAGACAAAGGCACTCTGAACTCACAGATGGGAACAACGCCATCCTCGCAGATGGGCATGAGCATCCAGCACCAAGGAACATTGTACTATGACTGAATATCTGTTGACGCCTGGCCAGAAATGTCAAAAAAACAGGTGCTGATCCTAATCTTCTATGCCCACAATACAAGAGAACGCACCACCGGTCATTAATCCAACACCCATCTGAGTTAATTTTCAGAAGTCCCTGGGGAAAAATAAGGAGAGTTTAATGAGTAGGTTTAAAACAAGCTGAGTGTTTGAAATGCATTTCTACATTTAGAAATCTTAGAAGAGAAAGATTCTTTGAAACCTGATTTCGGTGGCATCATCTTGATTTCATGAGAACACAAGGATAATCTTCCAGGAAAGCAATAGTTCTCCTGAAGCCAGTGATCTTATTGCCCACTGTAGGATTCCAGATATTTTAAAGGGAACAGAGACTACATATCACCAAAGACAACCCTGCTTTTACCTCTACCAGGTTTACAAATTTAATCATGCTGTAGGGGACACTGAAGAAAGAAGGAATATGTTAGAAAGAGAGGCATGAAAAGAAAGGCAGGAATTAGTGATGTTGCTCTTTAAGGGAATGGTCAAGATATCTGCAAAATAACAGATTTGCTTGACAGCATTCATTGTAATCATGGGAGAGCGCAGCTTGGAGCTGTGTTCTGAAGACTGCACATCTCTAGTACCAGTATATTTCCAACTCCTTTAAAAGGCATAGGCAGCCTGGGGCTCATATTCTTACTTGGGTCCTTCTTCATTCTTACCTACTGCATGAATGTCTGCCTAATGAAAGGATAACAGGGTCACAGTAATACGAGCACTTTGGAAAAGGGGTCCGAATTGTTGGCTTCCTTCAAGTGAGCAAAGAAGGACAAGAAAAAAGGTAGAAACTAAAAGGTATAAAAGGTATGAAGGAATAAAGAAAAGTTGAAAAATGTAAAAGCAGTGCACAAGAAAAGCTGGAGAACCTTTGAATAATTTAATTTCTTTGTACTACACTGGGGATTTTATTGTTTAGAAGGAGATGAAATACAAAATGTTTGCTCAAAATACAGAATGATTGACCTTC
>NW_009242832.1:0-5539 GCF_000690835.1 Fulmarus glacialis | reverse complement strand
GCCGGGATGTGAGCGGGCACCGTCCCCCCGCAGCCAGCCGCGGAGCTGGGTTAACGGGAAACATTGCTGCCCCGGTTCCGCTGCGGGCTGGAAGCGCAAATTCGCCCAGGACCGCGGCGAGGGTTGCGCGCAGCTGGCCGGACTGCCTGGAGACCCCCCAGCTTGTGCCTGTGCTTGTCTCGATCGTCCCCCCGAAAGCTCGTGAATTTACGTGGTGTCATTTACGACCTAAATGATTTACATAGAATCGCAGGTATGAAATTCTTCCACCACTGAAGAGCCGAAACTGGTTGTTCTTTTCCCCTTCTGCAAGAGACAGGCGCGATGTACCTCCGCCCCGGCTGTGCACCTCAGCTTCTTTTCATCAGGTCACAAGTATTGTCTGTGCTCTGTACTTACCAAGTCGATAAAAGTAAATCAATAAATCACACGGCCTTAGTAGTCCCCTGCAGATCTTTCATTTCTTCTAAGTAGATTACTTTAAACTGTAGATAAGAATTATTTCAAATTTTTCATTTAACCCTGTAAAAGCCTATGTTTTCAGATATTTAGTGAATTAAACTGATAAGCCACACTCATTCTAATTTTAGCCTCCCAAGAGCTATCTTTTTATGAACCTAAAGTAAATTAAAAAGAAAATCTCACACAAGCCACCGAGCTGTAAGATAAAAAGGTCATGACAAACCAAATGTCATTTATTGGCTGTATATGTAAAATATGTTGTACAGTCTTCATACAGAATGCTTCACATATAGTATAAAACTTGGTTATATGTGTGTTTATGTACTTATATACAGATGGTCAGATCTATTGTATATTTTATTAGTAAATACATAATGTTATAGAGAAAACAAAATGCATCTAAACTTGGAATAACCAAAGCTGGAAGTAACATATTAAGAACGTCTTTATGTTAACCATAATACAGTGTTTTGCAATGTGAAACACTGGGGGATGGGGGTCAAATTAAGCTGGTAAGACCCAGGTGCGAAATAAATAAAAGGACTTGGCTCTCTGCATAACGTGTGGCTGAGCTGTGGGACTCCTTGCCAAAGGGTGTTGTGGGTGATAGATTAAACAGTCACATGAAACAGTACAAATCAGACTTTGGGGCCTGGGAGCAATACAGTGCCCACAACAGACTCGTGGACGACTTTTCTGAAGTAAGAATTTACATTGGAAAGCGGCTTTTGAGAAATTACACTGAACACTGGTACACTGAAAAAAGTTATCCATTGTTAATTTGGTGGCAAAAATGAGCTTTTATGATGATTTCCTCCTACAAGTCTCAGTGCCTTTTCTGTCGTGAAGAGGCATGGAAAGTCCTTTGCTCCACGGAGCTGATGATGTTCTATTACAAGCTGAGGAAGAGGGTACGGAAGACCCACACCACACGCATACAGTAGAGATGCATGTTTCTGTGTTGCAGCTATGCAGACAGACTGGCCAGTGAATGTCACCTGCAGAGGAGCTTCAGCACAAGCTGAAACTGAACAAGAGCTTCACTGTAGATTAAGGGACAGTACTTTCCTGCTTAAACTTAGAGTCTTCCACAGTTCATTTACTAAGATTGTATGAAAGGGAAATTATTTGCCCCAGAGTAGACAGCACAGTACTCATTTTATCCTGCTGAGAAGGATGATGTGCTCAATTGACCCTGGTGTGAAAAGCAGAAGTCATTTTAGGCTCACTTCACTTTGCAAACTCAGGGGAACAATTACTATGACCACCAATCTAATTTATAAACAATCTGTAGGATGCAAGCCTGAGAAAATGAGATTAAGAGTTGTCAAATGGAACGATTAGATATTAATTATAGCACTCCCTGAACATTCCCCCAAGTCTCTGGAGATGCTGCACCTTATTCTCTTTCATCACAGGTCATATAGAAATATGAGCCTTAACTATTAGTAGTTTCATCTGGGTCCAATCCTTCACTACCGTAGATCTCATAAAGTAATTTTCAGCTGAGCACAGTGGATCTAAAATACTACCTTTCAGAACATTATGCTTTCTTTGAAGAAGTGTTAGTCACTTTTCAAGATGCAAGGAAGTGGAGAAGCAGGTCAGCTATGACTAAGAGATGATGATTAGAATAATAAAATGTTCTCCAGTTCATCTATCCTCTCAGCTTACACAAGTTTTTATCATTAATAAAGATTACTTAGCATTTATTGCTCCCCCAAAAAGTCTGTAAACATTGTCTAATTATTCTTTGTAGGGATTGTCCTCATTGCACAATGTAGTGTCAAATTGAAATACCCAGTCTAGCTCTAAAGCTGCTAGTTCTGACATAAATATACTCCGAAAATCAGGCAGCAGAGAACCATGTTAATGCAGTCATGTTACTTTTAATGGTTGAGCTAATTCGTATGCTTCTTTGTGGCATTAGACAGTACAATATAGACATACCCTTAAAACCTTGTCTACACTGTGAATTTTATTTAAATTGTAATTCAAGTATTGCTCCTAATATGAGTTCCATCTGCACATAAAGTCCATTATACTGATATTCTCTGCTGTATAGGTAAAAGCTACAGTTAGCATGATTCGCCAGCTGCTAACATAACCATTCCTCAGTGCGGATACAGGCTAGATCCGCTCAAGGGCCCCAGTCCTAAAAGGTTTTCCACAATCCCCTTACTGTGCTCAGAAAGAACAAAGACATCCTTCCCCATGCCTCCAGACTTGAGAAAATTCAAAGAATAGAAAGAATCTTCTGGCACTACACCTCTAGAAATTTTACTTTAGCAATCAAACAAGAACAGAGGGTGTGTGGACACACAGCTTGAACACTATTTGACAGTCTGGTTATTCTCACTTGAGTTAGTTTAACATAAGATGTTTTCCAATGCAGAAGAACCCAAGTGAAACCCTACAGTGAGAACATGCACTAATACTGATGTAATTTTTACAAGCAGTCTTCCTCACGGTACTGAGTGAGTGAGTGAGATGAACATCTTGGCAAGAAAATACAGGTATAATAACACACAATGAGGTTCCTGACATGTGATAGCTATCGATGCCTTAGTGCAGCTTTACAGTATATGTTATCTTCAGACATAATGGAGATTTTAAAGCTAGATCTTTGGATTATAACTGCTTAACCTACATATTCATCCACCCTCAGTTCCTCTAACCCGTCCACCCAACCTCTGACTCTTCTCCATTCTAGGGGTCCATAACTACAGCTGATTCCTCAGGGTTCACATGAAAAGTGAAGTCCTGACCCACTGAAACCAATGACAATTTTTGAGGTCAACAGAATCAGAGTTTCTCTAGAAACTTTCACCTCTTAGGTATGTGCATGTATGGTAACAAACTCTTACAAAAGCCTCGAATGTACTATTACAACATTAGTTGTCCTATTATTCTACCTGAAGACATTATCTAATATCCCAAAAGAGTCCTAATTCTTTGTAAATTAGAACCATATACTAGAAATAGTCAACATTTCTGTAGATCACGTGAATAAATTTTAGTCTGAATGTTTGATTTGTTTTTTTCAGTGCAGCATATATTTTGGGGAACATTTTGTAAAGTTTGATTCTTATTTAGAGTTCCTGGTGAACATAAAAATACAAGGTGAGCTGGTCTGCGTATAGCTTCTTTGTTTTGTTTTCAGTGAAATGGCAACTTCAAATCTCTGCTCTTTTTTTCCCAAATCTTAAAAGACACCAATTACATTTTTTCCCAAAGTATTAGTAAAAGCTTCATTATATCTGTCTTTATTTCTTAATTAATTTAGATTATTTTAGTCCTTCCCTACTTTATTCCATTTGAAGTAAACATAATACTGCTTATCCAAACATTTTTAATACCAGGCTACCTCTTTTTATCTAAATAGTAGTTACATTCCTCTTGTGAATCACTTGTGTAAGCAGCTTTCTATTACCCAAAACTTGAATCTGTCAAGGTTTATACACTTGAAGCATTGATGGCTAAGTTGTTCTACTCCCTAGTCCATGCAGAATCAATGACACCATTTCACTTTGGATGGAGCTTTTTGGAATGTCTAAGTGCTGAACAATCACTTTATAGTCTACTGCTTGCTATTAATTGTGTAGCCAGCAAATACAGCAGTCTTCATGATGATCAAAGTGAAGTGTGTGTGTTCACATCAGTGAAGAGTGGTAAATCATGCCCTACTTTTCTTATAAGCTCATGCTCCACTGGTTTTAAGAAAGTCATATAGTTGAACAAGAATCTCATTCAAATAATTCATCCTTACTCTAACTTTTCTTTGATACATCTCTTATGTGACATTCAGCAACCTCTCTGCATTACTTTCTCTCTCACTAAAAAAAGACAATATAGTGTTTCCTTCAGGGTTATTGTGGGAATTACTCAATAGTGTAACAACGATCATAAAGGAGAATGCTAAGTATTACTAGGTGATATTGGGGAAGACTGCTGACTTCATAATCCACTAAAAATATGCAAGAAATCTATTCTTTTCAGAAGGCTGCTGGACATGCCATTCACTTAAATTAATACATCAGTAATACAAATAGGACTTTAATCCTGTATTAAGAAGAGCTCAATACTTCCGGAGTATGTGTCCAATGATGTAAAGATATCTTCCATTTTCTATTCAGAAATAATATTCATTGGTTTCTTCTTACCTAAATTAGGATGCACATAGAAAGAATAATGGCAAGTAGCCACCAATATGAAAATTATATATCAGAGCTCCAATTCTATTTTAGTAGCAAATCCTTTTTTTCGGGAAGATGATATATGAAAGAGCTGAAGGTGTAGCAGTGTTTTCATACACTTGCCAATTTATTATGTTTGCATAAATATTTAATACATCAATCTCTTTCTAAAGGAAGAATATGGTTTGCATTTCAAGTCTTGTAGTTTTTTTACATTTTCTTATTGCTAAATCCCACCAGAACTTTAATTATTTGCTGGACATCCACAAGAGAGGTGATGTACGTTTTTCATTGCTCATTGATGGTCATCAGGCTGATCTCCTGGGGTTAGCACTGTATATGCTAGTAACCTTAATATCTAAAAGGTGAGTAAAGTTATTGTATTTTATTATTAGGAACCAGAATTGAATATTAACTGGAGAAGAGCTATTTTAAAATTACTTTAAAAGAATGTAAAGAGAAGGAAAATATTGCTTAAGCTCTCCATAGATAGCCATGATATCTACAGATAGCCAGAGAGGCTGTCAGCATATGTTTCAGCCACAGATACATTAATTTCAATAATCAACATAACCACAGCTGTCAATCCTTTTTCCTACTCATACTCATTTATTTCAAGAAGTACTCCAAGGACAACCATAATGAAGCAGCCTAGGAACAGGAGAGGACTCCCATTGCAAAGGAATGATGAAGGCAACTTCTGTCCCGTAAATTCTTCCATTGGCAGAGTAAGGTGCCTCCTTTCTCTTGGTATTACCTTCAATGGTAACTTATCTTACATTGCCTCAGGGAACATACATGCTTCCACTCGCTGTGTGCTAACATACACAACACCTACAGTGACTTCCATAGTGTGCTGGTTTTAGCTGGGATACAGTTAA
>NW_009242831.1:0-5398 GCF_000690835.1 Fulmarus glacialis | reverse complement strand
GTGGCTGTCATTTTGACATGTCTTTAAGCTTCCCGTCCCTTTTGCATCAATCATAAGTTAGCTCCCCTTTCAAAGCCTGTTCCCTGTCATTCAGTACTAGGACTTCAGTTTCTGCCACCCACCTAGAGCTTCAAACAGCAAGAACCTTTGTCCTTTTGCTCTGGCTGCCTCTTCCAGCTAACAGCAGTCCCCACAAACTTCCACAACCCACATCATCATCTTCCTTCAAACTCTTCCTTGAATTTCTCTCTCACTGTGGTGCAGGGCAGAGGACAGTAGTTCTGAACCTCTGTCACATTCTTTGCCGTCTAGGAGGGCACTTGGTAGGAGCATTTCAGGGTGTTGTGTCTAGTGCTGTTAGCTTCCAGCCTGCTACTAAAAGGCATCAGAACTTGTCTTCTGTGTGTTGTTATTACTTCAACTTGGTGAACCAAGCTTTTAAACCATGAAGACTTAATTTGTTCTGAACCCGGGTTTATGGATTGACAGAAGGTATTGTTGAAGGGTCTCAGTTTGAACTCTTAACTATGTTGAAGACGCTATCCATATCCCGTAGATACAGAACTGGGCCTGCTCTTCCCTTTGTCTTTTACTCCTTTGTCTGACATGTGGAAGGAAGAGGTTTTTGGGTAGTGTGCATTCTTCTCTCACGTGAAACTTCCATGTTCCTTCTGTTGTACTGCCTGCCCCACTGATCTGGGAAAAGAAATCCTCCTCTGCCATATTCATACTCAGTGCTTTAACATCTGTAGATGCCAATAATACTAACATGTTTTCATTTTTTTCTTCTGCAGCATCTCCCTTTCTGCTTTTTGCCAACCGGCGGGATGTTCGATTGGTGGATGCTGGAGGCACGAAGCTGGAGTCCACCGTGGTGGTCAGTGGTTTAGAGGATGCTGCTGCAGTTGACTTCCAGTATTCGCAAGGCGTTGTTTTCTGGACAGATGTGAGTGAAGAAGCCATCAAGCAAACTTACATTAACCAAACTGGGAACGTGGTGCAGAATGTCATCATTTCTGGTCTGGTTTCCCCGGATGGCCTGGCGTGTGATTGGATTGGGAAAAAACTTTACTGGACGGATTCAGAAACCAATAGGATAGAAGTAGCTAATCTCAATGGAACATCTAGAAAAGTCCTCTTCTGGCAAGACCTTGATCAGCCCAGGGCAATAGCTTTGGATCCTGCTCATGGGTAAATATTAATTTGACTTCAATGCTTAAATGTGGTGATTTATATTGAGGTTTTAGTTCTGAAAAAGCAACATAGCCTTTTGTTTCAGTTTACATTTTCCCAAGGTATTTTTTTCAAGTTCTGTAGCTGAACATATGTTTGAGCTTAAATATTTTGTGTCAAGAAATGACAGCCCCGACATAGAGCCAAAAAGAAAAATACAGCTGTTCTTAGGTGCCAAGCCAAATATTCAACCAGTATGGTTGCCTAACTTATTCCATGGCGCTTCTGAAAAATAATTAATTTTCCAAGCCTTCTTATTGTTATTTTTTCAGTTATCTTGTCTGATAAGTTAACTTTCGTTTGATATGTGATGTCTATTTAATGTATCTAGTTAGCAAGGTGTGTAAATCTGCATGAGTCCAAACAGGAATTCTCACTTGCTATGGTCTGGTAAACAAATCAGGATATTTTTAAGTGGTGATGTTGAATAATCATGTTTGTGCTGGCAAGTAAAAGAATCCAGGTGAAACTGTGGACTTTTAATGCTGTAAGGTGACCAGGTTAGGAAATAATAAGGGAGCAGGCTGGATGTCTCACTTCCAGCGCTCTTGAAAATGCTTGTGTCTCTGTGTGGTTCCTCCCCCCCTCTTCAATACTCCCCACTATTTCACATGTGCTGTTTGCTGCCCCTGTGCACAAATAGTACTGACGTGCAGTTTGGGCCCCGAATTCATTGCAGTGATGTCTGAAGATCTGCTGTGCTGGATGGACCCCCAGGATAAGGGGAAAAGAGGAGCGAGGTGCGCCTCTCTTGTGTGCACAAATCCACACAAGTGAGGCGGTTTGCCCCTAATCTGCTGCCGTTTTCACAGCTTTTTCTCAGAGATCGCTTTATCTTCCTCTTCTGTACGATGTGTGTAGGTAGGTTTCTCATCTGTGAGAAAATCTGGCATCAACTGACATTTTCACTGAGTCTGGCCTCTTTGCAAAAGGATGCTGAGTTAATACAGGGGCTTAGGATAATAATATAATTTAAAGAGGGAATATGATATTAAATTGAGTATTTTATAGTGAGGTAGATCAGAGAGAGTGGAATGGTGCTTTCCATGAAATACCAATGCCAGGCTGACATCTCATAAGTGGATGCAGTTCCTTGCCTTTTGACTATTTTCTTTAAGGTAGCTTAAATATTGGTCATGGCAATACATTTCTTGTGATATTGTGTGCTTTTTGACTCTCCTGTCAGTCCTGAAGAGATTAACTGGGGATTTCTGGTAGTATATTGCTCCTATACTACAGGAAATGCGAAATTATTATTTTTAATGGAAACTGGATTGAACAATTGGGAGAGAAAGTTTTGTTGGTGCAGGTCAAAAGGAGAGCTTTTTTAAAATAACCAGTGGTGATGGTGAAGTTGCAGTGCTTCTGCAAATCTAATCCTTGTTTGTGTTTGGAAGAAGGAGGGATGCAGGCATGGTTTATTTTGCGTGACTTTGAAAGGCAGTTTTTTGCAGCAATACTCTGTGCAGAACAGATGTGCAGCATTTCTTAAACATACACAAAATCCAGTAAGTGTAACAACAGAAGACGCTATTTTGGTGTACGTTAGGTATCTTACCTTGTTTTTGCCTTTCTGAAGGTCTGTGGTAGCCTATTCTTTCCTTCCTGGAGGACTTCTTTACTTCTAAGTATCTTGATTTACTTATCCAGGGAAGGTGTGCAAGTATGAACAGTTACTGTGGAGTGGGTTAATACAAGAAACAAGATTCATTTGCCAAAAATGTAGATGTCTGCATGTGAGCTGATCGCCTTGAGACTTTCTGGTATTGATCAACAAAATTGCTTGGGATGAGGAGAGAATGACAGTTCTTCTGACTTCTGCTCAGATCAATTCCTTGGCTTGCCAGTGCTGCTGTCCTGAACATTAGTTCAGTCTACAGGTTGTTTGGGTTTTTTTCCCCGTTGGGAACAGCAGCTTCATATGAAACACCTCTATTTTAACTTGTGGCAGACATTTCTAATTGTTAGCCTGTTTGATTCATGTATTAATCCAGTGCAACAAAGCAACATAAATAAATGGTCTGTGAAAATGCATTATGAAGATACATGTATCCTTTATAATTAACCAGTTCATCCCCACTATGGTCTGTTAAAATCAGCCTCTATAGAGCTGCTTTTCTGGGGTAAAAGTGACAAAATCCAGTATTGAACAAGGGTCCTACTGAATTAAAGACAGGTTTGCCCAAATAACTATCTAATATAGTAAACTTAATAAACCAAAAAGTCATACATCGTGTATATTTGTAGAATAAAACATTCAAATTTAATTTGCTTTTACAACCACTTCATTTCACATGATAGTTCTGAAGTATTTCATAGGTGCATCTGTGAAGTAGTGATCATTACATTTGATTTAGACACGGCAGGCTCTGGGTTTGAGCTCCCCCAGAACCAGTTGTTCCTTGTTTACTGGTATTTTCTGGGGAAGAAAAGTGGATAACAGTAGGAAAAAAGAACCGTTTGGTACCTTTTCATTTGTCTTTTTGTTAATAAATCTTTGTGATCAGGTAGCTAATGCAGTTATTACAACTGACAGAAGAGTAAGAATTTGTGCTAAAATAGAAGAGAAGAGATTAGAGCATTTGAGTAAGTTTGTGGGTTTTTTCCCGGATCATGAAATCTGATGAAATTTAGACTAGGATTCTTAAAACTGGTTGATGCAGTCTTAAAGTTGCTAGACATTTGCTTGCAGTCTGGAAGAATTTCCATAGATGTGATTTTGGCCTTTTAGCAGTTTCTTCTAGAGAAGTCGGGGGAAGCTTAGAAAATGAGGAAGAAAACTTCATTAGGTATAGGCCAGTCAGCTTCAGTTTCCAGAAGAAAAATGGGACAAATAAGCAGTTTGTAAATGCTTAGCCGATACTAGAGGTACCCAAACATGGGTTTGTCAAGAATGCTCTGTGTCAAGCAAATCTGATTTCCTTCTGTTGACAAAATAACATGTCCTTGTGCAGATTGGTGACATCTTCTCTTCTCTTTTAGCTTTGGTAAGGCTGTTCTGCAGAGGTGGATGGAGGACTCCATTTCATGTTGTGGTGTTTGCAATGGGATGTTATGCCCAGTGGGGCGTTTGCCTAATAATTAGGTTTCATTCCATTTTGAGTGCGATTCTTCAAGACGTAGACTAGTTCGAGAGAATAGAGGAGAAAGTATTGAATATACAGTGATCATCTCTCAGGAATGTTATAGGTGTAATGACCAAGCCTTAGGGCGTGGGAGATGGACTAGTAGACTTCTAGAGATTCCTTTTGAAGCCTGTTTTTCTGTGATTTCCAGTTGACGTTCAAAAGTATGGTTTTTTGGATGTTTTGGTGGGCTTGCTAAATAGTAAGTTGGATGTTTTTGGCATAATGACATTTTTAAAGAGAGCTTCATCGTTTCCACACTCAACCTACCTTCCTTCTTTAAAGGCAATTCTTATCTGAAGTTTATAACTTGAAAGAGAGATGTCCTTGTCATCTCTCCCAAGAATCATTCAGAGCATTTCTAAAATTTCTTTCTTTCAAGGCAAGCTGTGAGAGACTGTTGCAGATCATCTGTGGATCTCTACTCTTCCCAGAGCTAGTGAAAATGATTAATTGTAGAGGATTTTCTGATGCTCTGAGACAGTATCATAATTATCAGGCAGCTGCTTAATATGTAACATGACATTCTTTCCCATACACCTTAAAGCTTTCTTGCTGGATCCACTGTATATTCTAGGAATCAAAGGAGGCAGAATATGTGATAAACCAATTATTCTGCTTCCCTGAAATTAAGGATAAACTAAGCAGATAGAGGAGAGTACAAAACATCTTTCTGCAAAGTCACTGACATTTTGTTCTGAACATCCAGATCCCAGACCTGGTGTAGGTTATGTGAAGCTGAGTGTATTTAATGGAAGACCTTAGGCTAAAATTCTTGGCACTGTTTTGGAGAACGTTAGCACTTACATACGTCCTTGCTAGGTGGACCACTGATGGGGGATTCGGTAGTGTTGGTGTTTCAAGTTTGAGTTCTCAGCTTTTGTGTAAGTATTTCTGTGTTTTCAGGACAGCGGCTTCTAACAAAACTTGAGTTAGTGTATGTAAAGATTTTACTCAAGCCGAACTAAAGAGATAGCTCAAATTCTGTGCAACACAGTGAGAAGACCCTAAATATCATGAACGTTGTGTGAAGAAGCAGG
>NW_009242830.1:0-5405 GCF_000690835.1 Fulmarus glacialis | reverse complement strand
AATTGAACCCTGAGGAACACCGCTGGTGATCGGTGGCCAGCCAGATGTAGCCCCATTTACCAAGCACTGAAGCCTCATAATCATTGATAACAGCTCACCAAGGCAAAGTTTAGAGGTCTACAACAGAAATAAGGTGATTTTCCGTCGTTAGATTTACAACGTGCTCTGACTCCACTCACCAGGAGGAAGAACGAGTACCTACTAACCAATGCTGCGTAGAAAAGTGGACAGCATGTATTATCTAAGCTGAATGATAATTCAAACCACCAACCACATCATGCACACCGGTGATTCACATTTTTAGTGAGCGGGGACTGCCCAGGAAAAAAAACAAGTCAGCAGAAACTCTAGGTTTTACTTCTGAAACTGCTGCAGAAATAAACAAAATATGGGTGATGAAAACCACAATGCTGCTTCCTTAAATCATTCCATCCCTCTGGGTGACAGCCCTGCACATTCTCCTCACATGTGAGGCAACCGTAGTTCCTTCTCATGTCTCATGCCAGCACTTACTGCCTGACAGCTACAGTGAAAAAAAACACTGCACAAGCCCAAAAGCTCTTCTCTGCAAAGTTTTGGCAGCTGAGACAGGAGTTAGGAGCCCCTGCACCATCTTCAACCTCAAATATTCCTGAATTACTGCCACCACTACAATTCACACCCTTGTTGCTTCTCCTGCCTCACCAGACCATGCACAGAGAACTGCAAGTGAGGTGACATCTCTGCAAGAGTAAGTCAAAGAAAGAAAGAAACAGCAAAGATAGAAGTGAAGAAGGCAGCAAGATGCAAGAAAGATGGGGGGTGGAAATAAGAAGGGACATTTGAGAGCACTGGTCTCAGGCCAAGGAGAAAGAACGCACAGTATCTGAAACAGAAGGACAGCGCAGGGAAGTGCAGCGTATCAGGGCTACCGTATTATCACCTGCCCATGTCCACAAGGCTAGGAAATACTGAATTACTCAGCACGGATGCCACAGCTCTGTATCACGCGCCCTGCCCTCCCGGTGCAGAACTGTAGCCCTGCTGCTACCTGCAAGGCTCCTCGCCCTCAGGGAGAAGGGCGGAGGAAGCAGGTACAGCGATAGACAGGTATGATAGGAAAGAGAGGATGGTGAGGGTTATGTGGTAGCAAGATTCCCCTCTCCCAGAAAGCCAGTGGATGCCTAGAGGTGTCTGGAGTGGACCAAGGCCAGTCACAGAAAGCAAACTGAGTGGGAAGGGGGGAACTAGACACATGGGAAGTGACTCCTGCCCACACACGCAGCGCCTTGAGACCCCACGCCTCTTCACGTGAACTAACAGGAATGCAATACTTGCTGGAGCAGAACCTCAGGTGTTAGTATTTCAAACAATTCAAATAGTATTGCCCATCACTAGGCTAATGTTTAAAATAGTTCCAATAATAATTTCCAGAGTTTAGATCTCCTTAATACAAAAGCATAAAGCTGAAAATTTCAGAATAAAACAATTTTATAAATTCAGATGTGCTGTTAAAATCCAGAGATGAGGAGGCTTACTCCTTTTTTTGTACACACCTAACATATTCATCATGTAATAAAGTGTTTCCCCACCAACAACTTATTCAACTGGTTCTCTCAAAAAAGACTTCCATTTTGCAAATTCCATTTTTAAACTAAAGAGCTACCTGCAAATAAAAGGCATTACAAGTCATCAGAATTTCTCAAATATTTCTTAATAGAAACTTCCATTTGCTTAAGAGGTCAACACGACACACACCAATGCACAAGTAATCTACATATCAGTCATCTGTAAGCCTTTTTAATGAGTCACAAGAAATTAGTCAGCTTGGAAGTTTGGAAGAAGAGAGATCCTGCTCAGAGTAATGAGCTACCAAAGAAATCAGGGTGCAAGATTACCCTTATGTTTTTTGCCTGCTGCTGCCACTTCCAAAAGCTCTTCGAGGTTTGCATTTTTTTAGTTTGCTATACAAAAATGCATGGGAAACCAGAACTTCTGCTTTATGCATTGAGAAATGTATATCAAAGCAACATTTACAGGAAGCTTTTCTCATTACTCACTAAAACCTGGAAAGGTCAAAAGAAGGATACAAGAGCTATTATTATAAATAATTCTCCATTTTATGAAGATCAGATGGAGGAAATGCTGTATTTTAGGCCTTATATATAAAACTATTATCAAGGAGACTGCTAATAGCTTTCACATAATGAAGAAAGGTCTTAGAAATCTTAATTTTAAAAAAGCAAAACAAAACTGTGATTCATCTATAAAGATCATGAACTTCACATCGTAAAATGTGCGTAACATACAGCATATAAAGTTAGAAGTTTTAATTTTATTTTTATTTTATTAGCAGAGATAAAGAGTGAAAAATCAGTAGGTGATCACAACCATAAGAAAATAACTTTTTAATTCTTCCTTAGAGGACACAGTGGTGAACACTGTGTCAGAACCCCGAGTCACAGACACGAAACACCTCCGTAGTTCGCCCGCCTGTGTTCGGGGCTGACTTCGACAGCACAGCTGCACAGCCTCGCATCCGAGCGCCGTCGGAGCAAGAGCTGCGGGAAGCCTCAGCGGGGCCTCCCCTTTCAATCCCAAGCTGATTTTCAGCTGGGCACGAGCCCTGGGCCCCTGCCCGCGCTGTGCCGCAGCCGTCCTCACGCCCCTTCTCAGTGACTCACTGAGTGAATTTTTTTTAAGAGTTGGGCAATTGTCACGTGCTGAGTCCTATCCATTGGACCTGATATACTCCTGTTTGTTTTAATAGAGAAACGTAGCGACGTTGCTTTGAGATGTGCTTTCTACTGTCAGGTTCCCAAGACCGCAACAGAAAGATCTGTGTCACCAAGGGTTCGAAGGAAGCACTCGGTTATCCAGGGATGAGGACAAGATTATGGAAGAGAACACAAGACATCTACCCCAAATAAAAACAAAGCCTCTTTGTGATGACTAAAGAAAATGGGTAAGAAGGAGCTAAATGACTAAAACTAATTTTACCCCAAATAATACTGCTAATGCAGAAAATGGATTACTTAATAAAAAGTAAGGGAAAGGCATCCAAACTGACAATACTGATTACCTGTGAGAACTTAAATTACCACGTAATTGAAATTGGCACAGACCCAGATATCAACATGTTCCATTTGGATGGAAGTGGACGGTCATCAAAAATAGAAATTAAAATTAGATTAATAAGCGGATAAAAGAGGAACAAACCTCGTTGAACAAAGCAATCAGAAATGCAATCAAATGCTATGAATTATTAGGAAAAGATTTGAGGAAAAAATGGAAAGTGTTGTTATGCCAATGTATAAATCCATATGCTTTGAATCCAGACTGTAGTTCTGGTCCCCAATCCTGAGAACATAAACTAACTCAGATATGATACAGAGAAAGGTAACAAGGATGACCAGTGGTACAGAATGGCTGCCGTAAGGGGAATGATTAAAAATACTGGTCTGTAAAAGAGACAACTGAGCAGAGGATACGATAGCAGGTTCTAAAGTCATGAATGCCATGGAGAAGGTAAACTGGGATGGCTGTTCTCCATCTCTTCCAAAGCAAGACCTAAGAGGCATCACATAAAACAAGCAGCAAACAGGTTCAAAACAAATACAGGGAGGTATTTTTTTAGCCAACACATAGCTGAGGTGTGGGACTCCCCGCCAGAGTGCTGGCGGTGCCAGAAACGTGCCTGATTCCAAAAGCAATCATCACACCCATCAGCAGAAGAAAGAACACACTCAGGGATCCGAAACATGAAGACACCATTTCGACTCGGGAATTCCTACAGTCACAGATTACTGGAAGCCGGGAAAGTATTTTTATTTTTCATTGTTGTACGCTTGCCGTGCTCCAAAACCCTTGGTAGACTGTTGGCCACTAACAGGATGGTAGGCCCAACACTTCTCTCTTACAATGCACTTGGTGGCTTGGCTTTCAATTTTTATACAATGTAACTTCTGACTTCAAAATTGCAATTCCTCCCTTTACCTTCAAAAGGAATCAATGCCAGAAGCACCTTTGTGGCCATTTTGTCTTTTTTCTTCATAAAACTGAACTGCCTTTAGTAAATGAAGCTGCCATTATAATTTTTTTTTTTTTAAATGAGACAGAAAACACAGTGGCCTCAGCAAAGACAGCTGCCATTTTTTCCTCTGTGAAAGTGAGGAGCGGATGGGGAAAACACAGAGGACCTGGAAATGAGGTTAAGGATACGTAAAAAGAGAAAATGCATGGAAACAAGCTACAGGAAATTTTGAAGAATCAGAGGAAACATAAAAGAATCAGCAATCTAGAAGGGGAGCACCAAGGGAGTAAGAAAGGCCGTAAGGGCAAACGTAGGATGATATGGAAAGTAAATGGAAGATGGGAGGCCATGCAACAGAGTGAGAATTGTAACACTGAAAAAAAAAAGTTATTTTACGGAAAAGATAAATGTTATCTGTAATGAGTGAGTGTGGTGTTACTGAGAACTTGAAAAGACATGTAAATAAGAGGGGAAAAATGTCCTCAAAAAGAAAAAGAAATCCCACTGAAGGACACTCTTCTTCCAGCATATCATTTAACTGAAGACAATGTAATGAATTTGGGGAATCCAATGGTTTTTTGTGCATTTTATTGCCAATAATATGAATAATATCACATATAGTATCTGAATTACAGCAAAATATGTGCATCACTATACTTAAGTCAGAAATATGCTTTTCCAGGTTTGCTAACTGCTTTGAAACCTCTATGCAAGTCATCTCAACAGTTGATGTGTCCTACCTAGGTCCTGAGATGGTAAGTGATCCACAGTTAGTCAAGGTGTAGAGTGCTCCTACCCCACAGTTTTAATTGTATGGTCTTGCCACTGCTAGCTGTAACTCTATTACCTGGTTTCCAAAAGCTTCCAAGCACGAAAAATACAACTTCTGGAAAAAGGTAACTTTGAGTAGGGCAGTCACAACTTTTTGACAGCAAATTAACAACTAACCCAACATTACAAGTCCAGTGCAGTCAAGTACAAGTGTTTGTCACTCAGGTATTTAGGTATAAACGGTTTGTATAAAATTTATAGCCATGTCATGATGCTAAGTGACATTACCCCCACTGTCAGAGCTGCTGATACTGGATGGTCATTCACCTCTAGCAGTCATAAAACTCTCAAATTTCTTTCACAAGTAACTTTTTTCACCTGCAAAATTACAACGAACAGCTTAAAAATCTTGACCTGAGACACCCGAGAAGGCTGAAGAAGATTTACCAGCAAAGGTAAACTTGCTAGAAACAAATCCCATGGTTTGGGGCGTAGCTACAGCCCACTAACCTTTGTTTAAATGCCCGCAGAGTAGCGATAAAGCTTTCCTTGCTTTAATAACAGCAACGCGCCCATCCCGTCCCCGGCGGTACAACCGCAGGCACCTGCGGCCGACCGCACA
>NW_009242829.1:0-5279 GCF_000690835.1 Fulmarus glacialis | reverse complement strand
TTTTATTTTCTTTTTCTTTCTTTTTCTACTTCTCCTATTCCATCCATCTGTTGCTTGTTATCATCCTACGGTGTTTCGGTTTGTGTTTCGGCTGCATTGTATAGGGCCCCAAGCTGAGGATCTCTAATACTTGTTTGGAACCTGTGAGTTCTACTATTATATGTAAATATTTAAATATTAAAATATTTTGCATAGTTCTGAGCAAATATTTTAATATTCAAGGTGTCCTAATTTCTCCAAAGTGAGAAAAATACATCTTGTTGTTTTGTCAGATGTACACACATCAGTGGGTGGGGAGGTCCTCAGTGAAGGCAGATGTATGGCCAGTGCTTTACATTATTCCTTTTAGGCCCAGGGTAGGCAGAACAGGGCAGACTGTGTGGAAGGTGATGCACAATGGAAAAGGAGTGCTGATTAATAGGAAGGGTAGCAAACCATAGCAATCCAACTAAAACCAGATGATACTGGGAAAAACACTTGTCTAATCGGGTCTGGACATTAATACATGCCTTATTGTAAAAAGGCATTTCTGAGTGGAAAACAGCCCTCTGCTGTTAATACAGGAAGTGGAGAAAGGAAAAATGAGAATAAGAAGATTTTAAATTTATTTTACCCTGTAATATATTTATCTTGGGTCTGTTCATTTCTTGTTTGTTGGTGTTTGTTTTTTTTAAAGTTTATAACATGACTTTCATTCTTTCTTCTTATATTTATTCCCCTCAGCCCAACAGCATTGATGGAGATTCTTAGTATTTCCAGTTTCATTTCAATGGGTAGACTTGATGGAACAAAGTATTATTCAGAATAATCAGGATAGACAGAATCTGCCCTGGCACTTTTCAAAGGACTCTTTCTCAGGGTCAAAGAGAGAGAAATATTTTGGCTGACTGTCTTCTTTAACTTCTGCCTACTTTGCATCTTTGATATTTGGGAATTATCCCAAATACTGTCCACTTCTCTAAGGGGCTGCCTGAATAGGAAATGTCTCCTACACAAAGCAGTGTTGCTTTAGGGGAAAAATTGTTGCTTGGCATGGTGATGTGCTTTCTGCTGATGTAGTGGGGTTCAGTACTTTATAATTGTCACTTTGATATTTTTCTGTGGACTACTAATAAAAATGGGGATTAGGGAATACTGCTGATCCCACTCCAAAACAAATATTACTACAAAGAGAACTAATATGGAATTTGTATCTGCTTGGAATATAAAAAAGGTGCACTGCAAAGAAGGTGGTAGTGGATTTACTATCAGAGTCTTTTTTTCACTTCTGTTTTGCCTTAGCCCTCCAGGTAGTGGCACTGTACTAGATTTGCAGTTGTTCCAAACCTTGCACACACTGGTGCTGCTAACTAGATTGACTTCCTTGACACGCAGTGAACGTGTTTTTCATCATGCAAGTCAGAGTGATTTCCATTTCTATATTTTAATTCTTCCCTTTTCACTCTGAAATTCCCTCTCTTCCTTCTGTCAGAACTAAATATTAGTTCTATAGGGTTAAAATAGTCAAACACACATGCATAGGAATGGGTCAGTTTCTTTGAGATATTATGAATTTCTTAGAGTTCTGTACATTTTGTTCAAAAAACATTGATTAAAATTAGGCTCAGAGTTTACTAGCAATCATTGCTTCTGTAGGCAAGGATGTATTCTAAGATTAAATGTTAGCCTTTCGAGATTAAATATTAGACTTAAATGTATAATTTAATTCTAGCAAACAATGAGGTATTAGAACCCACTTCCATATTTGTTGTGTAATAAGCTCAGATCCCAGCCCACAGTGTCATCAGCTCTCCAGCTGTGTCTATTGACTTTGTCCCAATTCTAACTCTTCTCCTATGAAATTGGTGTTGGCTTTGGCTCATGCAATACCACACTTTGCCCAATGACATCAACATCACTTGCATCCTGAAATGCAGCTGTCTTTCTCCCCTTCTGAGCCCAGATTGCCTGCCCATAGCTTAGCCATTCTAGGCACCCCTCTACAGTATCATTTTAAAAATAAAGAAGCCGTGGTTTAGGTGATTAAGTTTGAGGTGTTGGACTTTAGATGTGGAACAGTTAAATTACAAGCGTCATTTCTTTATCCAAGTTAAAGTGGGTAAGAAATGTAGGTGCACACCAACTCCAAAAATTAGAACTTGCCACTGGCTTTCCAAATGGACTCACTGCCCAGCATCTCTGACACAGCATTTAGAAGTGGATTTTCAAAAGGTTTCAATGCCATTTCAGATTCATACAATAAGGCACCATTGGAATTGCTGGGACTGCAAAGAATTTTTTAAAAGCTACTTTTCACATAGCTTTTTCAGAAGCATTACATTAATTTTTTTCCTCCATGGATAGTAACACCCTTGATTTGCTGTTGCTCCCAAGCCAGGGAAAGTGTGTTATGGGCTGTTTTTAAACTATATTGTTGCTTCGAGATTCATAATATGGCTTCCAATCTGGTTTACTGGTTCTCCTTTCCTCCAAGGAAGAAAAAGTCCCCTTTATTCCCTTGGGAGACTGTTTGATTGGGACGTATTAGAAAATTTAGCATATAACAATAATGGTTGTTTACAGAATATAAAGTATTCACAAGAATTAATCAAACCTACTACTGTCTCAATAGTAATAATACAAAATATCTTTAACTTTAGGACATATGTTGGGCTACTCTTTTTTTTTAATGGTTTTGTTTGGTTGGGGGGAGGGAGGTTTGAGGAATTGTCTTCTTCCTTTCTACTTTATAAAATGTCCTCCAGATAGGTGGAACTGTGCATAAATTACTCATTCAGGTAACTGTTATATCATCCAAGCTGTCTAGGAAATTGCACTGTCATCTGAACTTTTCACCAAAATGGGCAACAATTTTCTCAGGGCAAGAGATGGTAAAGAGATGGATGAATAATAATTAATAACACTTACAGTGGCAGGCCTTTCATGGGAATTTTAACATCATGATCAAGGGCTAAAAGGAGCTGCTCTGAAGGAAAGATTTGTGGCCAGAGTCCCTAAACCCCACAGGCATTGCTTCCAAGCAGGTAGATTTCAGCCACTTCGGAGGCACAGAACATTTTATATTGTCAATAATGAATTATTTGCAAGCCATTTAGACCCCCTGTGTGCAAAGCTGTGTTCTGATTTCAGCAACTCACTTCAGTCTTCCTTGGTCAAACGCACCAAACATGGAAAACAGTGGCTTTCCAACATAGAGCTTTTGAACCACAGGCATTTAAATATCACTTCTGCTGGCCTTTTCAGTGAGCTTTCATTTTAAGGATAGAGATTTTCACAGCACGTGCATCTTTCTGAGATTCATTTGTTCTTCCTAGGAAGCAGGAAACCAGCCTGCAGGGTTCTGTTGGTCAACAAGGAGAGAAGAGCGGACCTGGACAGTGGGTAGCTGTTAGGGAGCCAGGGGAAAGAAAGAGGGCCTGGAAGAGGAAGAAGCACAGTTGCATGGGTTTCTCATAGTGCTTCCTGGCACGTAAGTTTTCCACCTTTGCTCACTGATATCTGAACAAACTGGTGCCATGGCTGCAGAGGAAGAGTGGATGCATGGGCAGCTGGGACGAGCAGACAGCGGGGTCAGTAGATGGCTGTGTTCGAAATCTTGCCGCATTCTGTTCCCACCCTGTCTGATAACTGAATGTCAAGCATGTGCGTTAACATTGCTGAGTTAATTATCTCTTGGCACTATGATAGTAAGTTTCCACCCTCATGCTGGACTGGGTGGGTTTGCCACAACTATACAGTTCATATCAGAAAAAAGGAAATTCAAACTTCCAGGAAAACTAGGTGTGCATACAAAACTAGATGCCAGCAGGGCTGGGCAAAGGACTGGGCTTCTCTAAAGCTAGCCATGGGTACAGAAATGTGTACATCACTTTGATTTATTTGGCTCAAACATGAACCAACAGAAAGTGAAACATGTTGGAAGTTATGCTTGAAGAATTCCCTTCCCTGGAGAAAGTTAATAAATTGAATACTCAGCCTGTCCCTTTTTCCCTTCCAAAGTATTCTAGTGACATGAGACAAGCATTCACACTCATGGAAAACTGCGAGATGGGAGAAGGCCCTTGATGTTGAAATGCAGCCATAGCACGGTAATATCTTTCAAGTTCTTGGCAAAGACGACTTTCTTATCTTTCCAGAAAGCAGCATTTTTGTGTATGGTCCCTTGAGAAGGCACAAGTTAGGCTTCAATTTTGAAAATTACCTGACCTTAACTCAGCCCTCTCCTGAAAGAGGAAGGAATCCAGGGAGCAAAATCCTCCCTTTCCAGTAGCACGTTAGTTCAGCAAGTCTTTTGGAAACCTGCATTAGACGTGGAGAACCTTCTAGTTGTAAGAGCTTCCCGCCGGATTTTGTGGATTTCAGTCCAAAACGAACAGCTTTTGAAGATCCCCCTCCTACACTCTGTTCTCCTTTGGCAGCCTCTACACTAGTCATATGGAACAAGCGATGGTATTTCAAAATGTTGTGGTTAGCTTGTACAACCCTTGACCATCTTCTGAATGAATGTTGCAGCAATATTACATATGGCTGTTGTCTAGAGGGCTTTTAAGAATTCAGAATCATAAAGATTTTGCCTTAGGCTATGAGGTAAAGTTAGAAGAATGAGATCTTAAAACAATTTAACAAAAGATTTTTTGGCAGATCAATAGAGTCTTTTGCTTGATCTGCAGCTCTGGTAAGAGAAGGCAACAAAATAGGAGGATGCTGGAGGATAAAGAATAATATAGAAACAATTATAAATGCCATTCTTTATATTAAAAGCTCAACCTTACTTCAAAAGCTATGTTCAGTTCTGGGTACTTGATCTCAGAAAGGATAATGCAGAATTAATTGAGGTTCAACAAGAATGAATAGGGGTATGGAAAAATGCTTGTAAAAAGGGAGGTTGAATTACTTGAGGCTTACAGATTAGGTGTGTGACTGCTGCAGTTCAAAGTAATGCTGAAACTGCCATTGATCTTAATTGAACAACATGAACGACCAAACCAATCAAAGGTCACACAATAAAACCACAGAAAATAAAAAAAAAACGTATTATGAAGGGGAACCTGTAGCTGCTCTGCAGAGGAGGAACGAGGAACTCTAGAGAGTAGCAAGTAAGCTTAAATCCTTTGATGAAATGAATGTTTCTGCACAACATGCACAATTAGATTATGCTTCTCATGACAATAAGAAGCTTGAAGGCCAGCAGCCTTAGCAGGATCTAGAAGAAGAATGGCCACTTTATTAAGAAGGCAAAGATCCTGAGTTACAGTGGACTTCAGGAGAGCAGACTTTGG
>NW_009242828.1:0-5381 GCF_000690835.1 Fulmarus glacialis | reverse complement strand
ATAAATAAAAATAAAATAAATAAAAATAATAAAAGAATGTACTGTATAATCTATTTATTGCAGGATTGAACGACTGGCTACCCATATGTAAATTGCTTTGTTTTTATTGATCAAAAGTGCCTAAGAAACAATAAAAATAATACACTGTTAACTGATGTTGTAGATTGCAGACACAGCACTGCCAAAGAGCAGCTCATGGCTATTAGGAAGAAGAATGATGGCTTTTAACTTTGTTAGCCCTCTATTAAACTTTTGCACATTTGGAAATCTTGCCTCTTTTCTTTAAATTTGCCAGTCTTTCCTAAGAAAATGTGAGTCAGTGCCCAGTGAATCTTCAATAGTGAGCAGAGGATTTTTGGCAATAAAATATGTTTGAGGTCAATTAAATGATTTCTCATTTGTTCTGCAAAGGAGAGGAATAAACTGTATCCTCAAGGGCAAGAGTGAGTAGGTCTTCATAATGCCTTTAAATGGCTTTAGCTGGTTCTGAGGACTCGTTCAATAATATTAAAAAAAGAGATCATTTTTCATGTTTATGTAATTCACTTTGAGGAGTATCATATAGCTCATTGAGTTACGGAGGAAGGCAGCTTTTGTGTCTATTGCGAGAGAAGGAATTTTTTTTTTTTTTTCATTTTTTTCCTTCTCTTTTTACTGTGCTAGAAAGCACCAGCACAAAAGTCAAATTGAAAAAAACCCAAGAATTCAAGACTTGAGCTTTGAAAGAACCAGTGTCTCTTCCAAACAAACTTACTGTATAACGTTACACACTGCAGCTTGGAAGCCAGCTAGAAGGGAAAGTTCTTTCCAAGTACAAGATAAACTTAAAGAAAGTAATTTGAATGTGTTGGAGTAAACTGGTCGTCAAGAAAATGCTTCATTATTTACGGTGTGTGAAACTCTGGGCTATGAATCTGTTGCTGAAAAGAGCACCCACAAAGAGTGGCTATTTCTTTGCATTCCTCAAAATGAAAATTATTTGTCTATTCATTATCCTGAATGTGAATAAAAAAACCTAGAAATGTGCTGAAGCACAGTTGGAGGCAGTGGAAATTTTCGTGATTCTTTAAGCCTTCTTACCCTTCAGATAATAAGTTATAGCCTTGTGTACATTTGCAAAACCAACTGTACAAAAGAAGAAAGATTTTGGGTGCTACAATCTCTGAATTTTCAAAACTGGTTTCTGCAAAGGTATTTAGTAAACATACTTTTTACTTATACCACGTTGAAAAAATTCCACGTTTATGGATACTTAAACATGCTTTACCTGTGCATTGGACGTGCTAATTTTGACTCAGATTTTATCATATCATAAACCAGTCAGTTATGATATTGGCATACCATTTTCCTTAAAATCTGGTTGAAGCTACTGGAAATTTCTGTGTTAGTTCTTAAAAATTGTGTATCTCTTGGAGAAACATTAATATTGCGATAGCAGGATGCAATTAAAACAATAGGCAGCAAGTGGTACATGCGTAAAATGTTCTTCAGCGTTGGTTCTGCAACTGATTCCTTTGTTCTCTTGTGGTTACTTCCTTCCTTTTTCTTTCTAATTCATCCATAGAAACGCCCCAATAACCTGCTTTATCTAATGCTCTGATGATGTTGAGTATCTCAACAAATCCCTTTGCTCTGATCTAATGCATCTCCCAGGAACAACAGAGTCCTGAACAGCCATTCAGAGTCACTACAAATAATGATACTTTTTACACATAGAACCAGATTTTGAAGTAGCTCTTCCCTCTTTCAAGCTGGACTGAAAACCATGAAAGTTACACTCTATATCACACCATTGGGTCATTAGAATAACAGGAAAAATGATCCCAAAGCACACACTCTACATATTCAGTAATGTAGGTGAGGGTAGACTCCTTAAAATTTTAATTGATCTAATTTACTCAAGCATGGGATGTTACTAACCTTGCTTAATCTAGCAAAACTATGATAATTTTCACCTTAATAAATATTAAAGGTGGTTCTTTAATATCTTCTATATATACTTAACTATTTTATATGAATTCAAAAATACACTGTGTACAGCAGAATCCAGCTTTAATTCTTTCTGCTCTTTGAAATATATTTTTATTCCTCTTTTCCAAGGCATCCTTTTATAGGAAGTTTGAGATACATTGAAAATTAAGCTGGCTTTGACATGAAAACAGAAAATCTTCTGATTCTTCCTACACTAATGTATATCTTAGGTTTAAAAGTAGATAAGAAATCTGTATTTGCTGCATGGTTTAAATAGTGTATAAAGCCCAAGAGAAATTAAAGAAAAATTTCGGTATGACTTCACACTTGTATTGACTTCTTTGATATCCTAATGGTTAGCCTATATAAGTAGTAAATTATTCTAGTCTAACAGATACTTATCTTCTGCATGATGTGCTATCATTGTGAGATTTTGTTTCTATTTTAGCACAAACTTTTACTATATTTCTTTTTATCCTATTTTCATATTTTTTTCTTTTAACTCTCAGATCTTTTTCATGATTGGCGATCCTGTATTTTAGCTGTATACCTAAGAAATAAATACTTTAAAAAATTTTCATTTGTTTCAAAATGTAAAACAATTTATAAAGTTAACTGTGCCTGTGCACATGTGGAAATATTTGAGCTAGAAATGGAATATAAATGCAAGATTAAGCAGTATAAAACTTTGCTATAACTTGTTGAGGATATTATGGAGGAGGAAGATCTAGCTGTTTACTTTCCAGTAAATATGAAGCACCAGTGCAACCAGTAAATATAAAGCACCAGTGCAACAAAAGAGGCAAGGGAAGACATTGTATAGATTCTGTGTGCATGCTCCAAAAATAAAAAAAACTTGAAACAAATATATAGAAAGGATGTTAGACCAATTAGGAAAACGGAAAAGGTCTTAAGAGAAAACTTGAAAATGTGTGGAGTTTTTTTTGTTATGAGGTCATGCTAGCAAATCAGAAGTCTAGAGGCAACATTATTTCTGTCTATAAACACATGGGGATAAATGTTGAAATGTGGAAATTTCAGCTAAAACCAGAATTTGACATGCAGGAAGGATGTAAAGTGTAATAAATAAATGTTAATAATGGAAATTAAAAGTTCCTGTAATCACTAGACCCATCATATTCTGGAACAACCTTCATATAGAAACATTAGAAGCAAAACAGAGTTCCACTGTTAAGTTGGAATTTCTTCACTTTATCAAAAAGAAGATGTAATGTTCATTAGAGAGGTTCAACTTGGTGTTCTGGTAAATTCCTTTAGTCCTACGTTTGTTCCTATTTAACAGTAGCAGCATGCTGTTTCATTATGGGTTGATAATATTGGTTCAAAATAATGACCTTGAAACTAATCACTTTTTGATTTGGAATTGTTTAGAATTGGAGTGAGATCTGATCTTGAATATATCGGTAGTGCTGTGCCCCTCGATATTGTCAAAGCAATACTGATAAAAAAGATTAATTCAAAAGTAGGTTATAGTGATGATACCACTGGCATAAAAATAATATACGCATAATAACATGCCCATTTGCCACTGTCATCTGGATCACCTTTCACAAAGGCCAGCATTTTAACGGTTGTGGAAAAGAGAACAGCCCATCTGAAGATATAGATGAGAAAAGTGCTTGCAATAGATATATCTGCACCTGCATTTTAAAATATTAATAGAAAAAGCCACACAAGTAAAAATTTAAAAATTAATTAATTATAAGATATGAGTATGTTGTGAGAAGATGGGTTAAAACACCTTAAAAGCTAAGGGCTGCATGCAAGAGTTTGTCCTGTCCTCAAGTGAGAGGAAGCTTTTCAGCTTGTCGTATATTATTATCTCTTGTACTTCTGAGCCACTAAAAACATCCAGAGGCAGATACATGGACAGACACTATAGTTTAAGTTTCTTAGGAAAAGAGATAAAGAAATAAGAAAATCAGCACAAACCTATGAGACCACCAGCTTCCGTTGTCTCCCTTTCTTCCCCAATTAAATGAGCAGTATATATCTAAAATAATTAATCATTCAAGTAAGTTTGAGCATGATTTCATCAAAGTGCTCCTTGGAAATATGTGATTTTTTGTGCATACATCTCATTTGGGGCATCTAACTAACAAATCAAAGCCAAAGCATAAATAACTAGCCCAACCACTTCAGAAAATTCCTTGAGGAAAATGCTGTTTCTAGCTGAAATTTTCAGGGGAGCTGTATCAAGGCTGACAAGTCTGAAGTCCTCCATTGTAAGACAGATATCTAGTTCACAGAAAACATACAGTAAAGGTCTGTTAAATACTATCTGAAGCACTAGCATCAAGGTTGTTCAGATGTTTCAAGAACAGATCTGTCCTCCTGCTGCTGTCTGTTTACATAAAGCTGTAACTGGAGTAAGGCAGCGTACTCTTTCTGTGGAAAAGGCATTAAATGCTTTTTTTGCCCAGCAGAAAAGCATTTCCAGTGCTTTTGTCTCCTTGGTATGTTTATGACTTTTAGAAAATGACTTGCATGTAGATACCTAGACAGGAGATGTATTAAAATCAAGTAAAAGCAGTACAACTCTTAACACGGGAAACAAATATAAACAGACACGTGCAGAAGATCACATGCAGACAGTGTGCATTTTGGGGAGAGGCTTTGATGTTACTGAGAGGGCTATAACATGCTCAGAAAAAACAGCATGATATTCTAGGACAGCTACGTGTCAGGGCTGTATATGCCAACTTATGTCTTATGTTTGCATGAATACATCCTATCATATTTGTTCATTACTATTATTTGATAAGAAAATCACAAATACTCTAGCTTGAACAAATTTGTGAGACGCGTGCAAATTGCCTCCCTCACATGTGTCCCATTGCATTGGGGACTAATTTACAACTGTTCTGTACATTTTACAATTAATCAATGACACTGCAACATTCTCTAGAAAAGGTAGCTTTCAGTAGAAAATAGTTTCAATGGGCTTTTTAATATTCTGTGTTTAAGGGCCTGGAGAAGTAAGTTAAAAATCTTCAGTATTGTTAAATGGACTCTTGGGATGGAGTATCTTTTCTAATAAGACACTTGTATTTGTAAGGAGAGGAGCTCTATTGGGGGTAATTTAGATTATAGAATGCTTTAGACTGTAACATGATTATTTCTAATTAAGTATGCCTTAAAAGGGGGAATAAGTTTTTGAGTTACTGAATGTTTAAGTAACCACCTGCTAATTAAATTATGTCATTTTAAAAGATTAAGAAAAAAGAAGAATATGTATTGTGCAAATTCTGGACATCTGAGGGTACATTTTGGTTGCCTAATGCAAATAGTCCCATGAATTTCAGCAACTTTGTTTCAGCACAATAAAACACCCCACCACCCCTTATACCTCCAGAATTGGCAAATAGAATCACAGAATCATAGAATCA
>NW_009242827.1:0-5311 GCF_000690835.1 Fulmarus glacialis | reverse complement strand
GCCTGACCCTCTTCCTTAGAGTCAAGTGCAGCTCCCAACACCCCCAAACAGGCAGGCTCTTCACCGTCATCATGCTCACCGTCCTCTTTTTCCTCATTTTCGCTGTGCCTCTGAGCACCCTGATCCTCCTTGACTTCTTGGGCTACAAATTTCTCTACTCCCCGGAGATTGGCTTTGTGCTGTCCTGTGTGAATAGCAGTCTCAACCCTGTCATTTACTTCCTTGTGGGAAGCTACAGGGATCGAAGAATCAAGCTCACCCTCAGGCTGGCATTCCAGAGGGCCTTTGAAGATTCAGCAGATGACAAAGATGAACGGGAAACCCGCGACACAATAACTATGTCCTCCTAATACCCTGCTGTGCCTAACACAGCAACACTGGTCTGGAGCTGAGGGCTGATAGTTTACAGAATTTAAGAACTCTGAGGTATTGGGGAAGGTTTATCCTCAGTGTCTTCAGGGTAGATCTCTACCCTTTAGCTAGTTATTTTAAGCTCCATCTGTGGTTGGTGAAAACACAGAAGCAGCTGGACCACAGAATTTATCTAATCTGTATTAGGACCACATTGAAAGTGCCTATTTCTTTTCAGGGGCCATTAAATAATTTCAATCTGATAAGATGAAATGTCTTGATATCTGCATTTCATCAAAGGAATCCCACCCAGATTTTGCAGCTCACCCAATAAATCTCTGTCTTTCAGAGCACAACAATATCAAATTCATAAATTCTCAGTCACCTTTTACTCAGATCTCTGAAGATGAGATGGGAACCAATCCTCCTCCTGTTGAAATCAGCCACAAAATTCCTGGAAGGAGAGTCTATCTATCTTACTTAATTTTAAATACCTGTATCTCAGCAACACATGCAACATTTTGCAACTCACAGAGTGCACGATTCTTTGCTTCCTAATGTGAGCATTTCAAATAGTGAAACTATTCATGCCCTAGAAGTTCCTTTCTTCTATTAACTAGGGAGCTTTCCATACCATAGAGTTGTGATGTAGTAGAAAAGGGCTCCAACCCCTACCAACTTGCCATACAGCTTTATGCACTGAGTTGCATGCTCCCTTTGCATGTGTTTCAAAGAAATACAGGGCTGGAGTTGCATTTTAGCTTCCTCCAGCCCAGGGCAGAGTATCTGCATCTAACTACACCATGCATTGGGTTGTTATTTCTTCCTTTAAGAAGGACAGATGATAAGAACCATGGCTTCTAACATCTCCCCTACCAATAGAAATAAATTCAAGGATAGGGAAAAAATAGGAAACAGAAGAAAGGTAAATAAATATCAGAATTTGCAACAAATTATTCTCTAGACCCAATCCCTTGAGATGCAAGATGTGATTATTTGAAACGTTGTACTATCAGACTACATAACATTTGCTCTTTTAACCTAAACTGATAGAAAAGGGCAATTTTCTTTGAGAAACCTTACAGATTTTCTTTTCATGCCTTCCTCTGCAAACATTTTCCTAAAGGGAAGCTGCATTCTTCTGTTGTCTATTATGTTTTTTCTCTTCATTTGTCCTTTTATTAATTTTGAAATGCACCACTTAAAAAATAGGGGTTCACCCTAATGTCTGTAGTTGCTTTTTGCTTTCTGTTTACAGATCCTGAAAGCTGAAATTTGAGTTACATTTCTACTTTAATTTTTAATACTATTGTTCTGCAATGTACATATAGTTGATTCAGATTAGGCCTAACTCATCAATTATTTTTAGTAAGGTTTTTTTCCTTTTAACTTCTACTGCTGAGGGGAAGAGAGCATCCATTTATCAGAAAACATGTTAAAAATGTTTTCCTTTTTATATCTGTAATGATTTTATCATTGGGAGAACCAAAACATTTCCGTTATTATTAAAAATGTCAAAAGCCTTTTTTTAAAAAGGAAAAATTGTATTTAAAAGCATTATTGTGTTCAGAATCCATCAGCTGATAAAAGCACGCAGAATATAAACTGTGAAAAACTTTCCATCCTGACAGTTTGTCCTTAAACAGTCCCATCATGAAGACATGCGGCATTTAATGTGAACACATTTTACACATCACATTAATGTGAACACTTTACATCTAACCTTGGACATTTAAAAGGTGATGCCTGCATATAAACCACTATCGTAGACACCCTCAATCATTCATGGTAAAAGACAAGCATTCTCAGGGGTGGCATCTGCCACATATTTGCAGTGTATCTCCTGTGGTCCAAAAGAAGTCAGTGATAGGACCTGCAAGGAGATGGGGATCATTTGCAGGCTTTTCCACCCTGAACTAACACCAAGACAGTCAGCCCAGCCTGCCAGGGAGAATGTCCTCAGCATCTGAACTAAGTTTGTCCTCTGAATTGCTCAGTATCTCTGCAAGGACGCCAGGGCATCCAGAAGATCAGCAGTCACGCATGAGAAAGGTACATTCCTCAGGGGCCACCAACATCCTGAAAAAAGCCCACATTTCTGCTTTCTTGGGGACAGCTGAAAGGAGACAGGCAGCCCAGGCCACAAATGTTGAGTGTGCTGCTCAGCATGGTCCATGTGCCAGTGGCATGCAGTGCCTGCAAGGGATGGTGTCACCTCTTCCCCAAGGACAGCAAACCTAACTCCATTCCTCCAAGGAATCCCTAGATACCAGAGTCTGAAATAATCCGTATTTTCTCACTGATTTCAGCAGAAGGCACATACGTTACTGTTGGTAACTTATGTGGTAATGTTGGTAATGGTACTGTTGGTACCATTACCGGTATTTCTGCGGTGCAGTTAAGGCCTGGAGGAAGGGATGCATATGGGCATGTGGACGCTTCAGAACGGTCCAGTTTTCACCACATGCAGGAGAGTGAAAGACTTGCCGGTTCCTTGATTTGGTTCCCTTTCCCAAGCCTCTGTCCCCCAGTAGTTATCCCCACCTTCCCCTTCAAGCAGCTACCCTATTCTCCATTCCAAGAGCTTCTACAACAACCAGCCCACTTCTCTCCCTCACCCCAGCCTACCTCACACACACCTCAAAGGAGCAGCCTTCCCTTTGCAGCCCTCCCCAGCATCAGCTGCCAAATTCCTTCTTTTGCACCTTTCATGGAGATGTGGCTTCATGCCACAGGAAGGAAGGGGCAGCAGCTAGTAAGAGAAGGCTACGTCCTCTTTGAAAGAGGAGAGTCAGGGTCAGCTAACTGGGGGCAGAAGGAGGGGCAAGCACCTCTAGACAGCTATCTTTTGCACTATTTAGGTGTCGCACCAGCTCATAGCCAAGTGGTGTCTTACAACCCGCAGAACAACTTGGGATCAGGCACAAAGAAGAGCAGAAGAGGTACAATAGTGCAAACAGGCTTTGGCAAGCCTTGCTGGTGAGACCCGAGATATTTTATAGAAACCACACTTTAGGCCCTACAGGTTGTATGCTTTAAAAGCTTAACTGTTGAAAACATAGTCACCCATTCCTACCCAGGCCAGAAAAAAGACAGCATGTCAAAGCAAGTGTCCATAGGCAAGCAGCTGTAGATAAAGGACTTCATCTGATCCTAAGCTCTGTTTAATTTGAACTGAGAGAGGTGACAAAGTCAGGTAATCACAACATCACAAAATTTGGATCAGGTCTGCTCAAAGGCAACTCCTGACTGCAGAGGCAGAGAAAGACCCTTGCTTCTTCACAGGGTGACACCTGAAGACTAAGGAACATTTGTCCCCATGGAGCCAACACCTGCCCATTTCAGAACTTGCACAGCCACATTGTTAAAAGTCCTTTCTTCCTGTCCGTTTTATAAGTGGCACACAGCAAGTTTATATCCTGTCTGCAGTATTTCTGTTAACTGCTATGAATAAATTGCTGTGTTTACTATCCCTCTAAAGTCCCTTTCAGCCTTTTAAAATACTTTATTTCTCTGGGATCAGAGGTGAGCAATGAGTCATCAAGGAGCATAAAAGCCCTGTGCAGTTTAGAGAGGCTCCACCTATCAGCAGGAGGAAAAAATAGGCACCTTTTTACACATACTGTGAAAGAAAGGCTCAGAAGCATTCCCAGGGCGGAAAGTGAGGCCTAATCATGTCCAGAAAGGATTACTGATGCCTAGCACTCAGGGGATGAAGGCCTCATTGTCTGATCTGTCTCCCTCACCCCAGGCACATTGGACAAGACATTTTTCTTCTTGGGGGTCTTGGCAGGATTTGGGATAAGGCGTTGCACAGGAAGTAAATTTGAATTTTGAAGGAAACATTGGGAAAAGGGATACTGTCCCTCAGACTAATCCAATCTAAACCAAGTCTGATTTTCCAAGAAAGACAAAACGAAATAGAATTTCCCACAATCTCTACTAACCACTCATTTATACATGGCTAGCATAACAGCATTTGGTCCCAGTACAAGTGCACAAAGAGCCTTTCACAGATGCAAGCAATATCCCAGAGCATCGCCAGCAATGGAATCCCTGGCAGCTAGTTTTCTTCCCACCGACTGTAGGAGCAACCAAAGAAGTGGAGCAGAAATGTGAAATTGCCTCACAACATAAAAGAAGCCCATTCTCATCTGCTGCTGACTTCATCCCATCCTCCCCCTCTGCACAGTGAAAATGCTCCTTCCTGACAGTACCTTCTCCATTACATCACAGAAGACACAAACTGAATCTGCAGACTGAAACATCTTCCCCGCCTTTTCCACAGAAGATCCAATGAGATAATTAGAAACCAAGAGAAAGACTCTCTAGAGGTGCTGCCAGATCCCAGCTTCTCCGAGAGCTCAATTCAGCTGCACAAGGGCAGAAAGTAAGCATTTGAGGACCAGGTTCAGAAATGCCTCACCTTCCACACATTTCGCAGCGTTCTTTGTCTCTGCTGTGCCATTTTCCGGTCCTCTCTCACAGGCATCCACGTACACACAGTCACTGTGTAGTCACACCCTCCCCATCTCCCGCTGCTCTGTCTGTAAGTAGTAATGTTTTCTTCTGCTTCTTTTTCTTTGCTCTGTTGAATGGTCTCATTCTTTCTTCTTCTGCATGGATGCCACACTTAGCTGATCTCCACCTCTCCAAATTCCTGCATGAGTTTGCCCTCTCCTCAACATCTTGCATCTTGCTACCTGTTACCTACATAGATAGTAACCATGCATGCCCCTTGAAAGCTATCTGTCCCAAGCCACAAAGCTGTAAGAATAAAAGCAATGTGTCAGTCACTAAATGCCCTCTGTCTCTTCTCCGATCCCAAGAGAAACAGAAAGGAGAGATGTATTTGATTTGGGGTATTTCATCATGACTGAGGAGCTCGTAACACTCTTTTCCCAAAGCAACACAAGCCAGGCTCATGGCCAAAGCCACCGCCCAAAGCACTTGTCTGGCA
>NW_009242826.1:0-5362 GCF_000690835.1 Fulmarus glacialis | reverse complement strand
AACATCCGCTAGCTCCTTCAGTACTCTGTTGCCTCTATAAATTGCCTCTTGAACTGTCACTGGGCGCCACTGACAAGAGTCTTGCTCTGTCTTCTTTACTTCCACCCATCAGGTATTTTTATGTATTGTTATATATAAAATATATATAGGATATATAGGGTATGTATCTTGCCCGAGCTTTCTCTTCTCCTGGCTGAACAATCCCGGCTCTCTGAACCTCTCCTCGCATGGCACATTCTCCAATCCCATAATCATCTTTGTCACCTTTTGCTCCAGTATGACCATGTGATGTTCTAAAAACAAAGAACTTCGTCCAGTGTGACATGTTGTATAAAATAAGCTATCATGGGAACTTTTAATAATGAACTATTTATTTGATTGTGAAAAACAAATAGCTAGCAATTGTCTTGTGTTCTTATTTTTCTCATTTTGGATCAATCTTCTCTCTCTTTTACTTTTTACTTTATAAAATATTTTGAATCTAATATTTGTATTTGCTGTGAACGGATTTTTTTTTTTGGGAGAAAACATTTGCAGTAACATCTCCTGATTGAATGATGTGAAACTTCGTAAGCTTTTTCGTTATGGAGGACATTTAGACCCGTGGTAGATAAAAATCCAGACAGTTTTTAAGATTTTTTGTTGTTGTTGTTGTTTCAAACTTACATTTTGTTTTAAACTTAAATTAACAGTGATGGGCTGATGGACTATGTCAGTAATTGAGGTCACTACGCAAGATGCTATATAAATACTAAAGTAAAAAGCGAGTTCATGTCTTAAGGAAGGGCAATCTAGGTAACAACCAAAGGGATACACAGAAGAGAAAGCGGAGATACTAAAGCTTTTTTAACACAGTAATATTTAGTCATGGTCTTTGAAACATTGATTTCTAGTTGCTATGACAGAACTTTGAAAGGGAATAAGATAAGTAGGTAGAAAGATTTAGTCAGTTCGGTGTCAACTCAAGAAAATCTCATAGGTATTTGTAGAAGAAAGAGTACTTGTGGTTAGTACAGGACAGGAGAAATTTAAAGAATACGTCCCTGTCAATGTTAGTAAATTCTTAAAGAAGCTAGATAATGAGTAGTTTAGCAAAGAACCTTAAATACCACAAAATGATCTTGCCTGTGGCATGGGGAGCTAGAACTTCATAGGGGAGCCTACAGAGGTGTTCAATGAGCTGAGGTTATAAAGATACAATATAAACCCAGGAGTATATATTTATTGGTTTCTGTCAAGCGTAAATGAGGACAGCATGGACAGGTATCAGTACCAAAGAGAAAAATACATTAATTTGGATGCAGTTGAATGAAGACCTAGATAATGTTTGGTATTTTGAACAGCAAGGAGATAATGTAAAGGAATATAATAAAGTATAAAGTAATATTAGAAATTCTGTTGGGGTGAAAGAACTAAGACTTTGTTCAGTAATGGTACCAGAATTATTATTCTGGATAACAACTCAGGTGTTTGTGGTAGTTAGAGATCACTGATGGAGGAGGAGGTTTATAGCAAAGAAAAGGAAGTGCATACATTCCTTAGTTACTTTCCTACAGTATTCTGATTGAATTTAGACTTGTAAGGAAGATGGGAAACTACAGTTATTGTTCTCTCAGCTTCAGTTTGTCTGCTGTACACCTTCTTAAGAACTTAAAGTTTGGTGACTTCTGTCATGTCTTCACTGATCATCAATCATTTTAGGGAATTTATTGCTGCTACTTGGCTTGCAAATACAGCAACTCTGGAGCTGTCAATCAGCTCTCAGTTTATAATCTACATATGTTAATCTTTTATTGTTGGCTTTATTTTGTTTGCATCAGTAATCACTGACTATGACTCTAGGATAAAATTAGTTATACAGAGCAACTACCTCGGTTTTAAGCTGCAAACAAACTGTAAGTATTGACTTCCTAAAAGAAGAAGAAATTTGGCGCAACAAGATTGCTTACTGGACTTTCCAAATATTTGTCTATTTCTTTGTCTGCTTTCCTTTCTGAAGGTGTTTTAATTTCAAAATTCTTCAAAGTTGTTTTCAGCTATAAAATTTTATGCAGTTAAATTGAAAAAAGTCTCTGTGTTGGTCTGCTGAGCATTTTAGAATACACACTAGAAACTCAGAAATAATACCAGGATCCTTTAAGGTTAATTTTTCCTCTGCTTTGAATTTCTTGTCTGTATTATAATATCTGTTCTGCTAATGCTTCTAAATGAATCTTAAGATGACCCTTCTCAAGTTAATAATCTTGCTTTTAGACTCTAGCTTTAATTTCCCCACTCCTGATAATTTACCTTTTCATAAGCTCTGTAAGTCTGAAAAGTCATCAAGCTTCCACACTCAGTGGCAGAATCTCCTTAACCAAATTTCAGGAGGGATAGATAAATCACATTGTATCTTTCTCCTAAGTTTGTTCTTCTTGGTTATGATTTTGTTTTCTAACCAAATGAAATGAGTGGGCCTGCAGCTTTCACATAGTTAACGAAGTCCCTCAGTACCATCTTTTCCTGCCAGGGAGTTTTCTGTGGTGAAGATCCAAAATTACAGTATTTGAAGGCTTCAGTATTGAATAAATCTGCACTTGCAATGAAATTGAAAAGGGTGGTGAATTCCGTTAAGAAAATGTTTAATTAGAGAATAATCTGCTGATTGTATCAGATGAGCAAATCATATTTATTTAGGTAAAATTATAAGGGAGTATATGAAGAAAAAATCACCCAAATTGCTCAGAGCAATTAATACAGATGCAAAATTAGACTATTACAGAAACAGTAGTAAAGATGAAGGTGTGGATGTAGGAGTAAATAGTAAGCGAGTCTCATGATTATGTATACTTACGTCCTGTAATACATGTAAATAGAAGTTAAGAAGAAAAAAGAAGTAAATTTGCACAATAATTAAATATACATATGGAATACTAAAAAATTTATGTCCTTGTTCCAGAAAAAGCAGGGAGTAGATAGTTTTTATGGATAGAAAAATAAAATTATATAATTGAAACAGTGAACTTGAATAGAAAACTAAAGGAACTTCATTTTGGATACTTTTAGAATACAAACATTAATACATGTTCTGTGAATGGGTTTCTGTTCTCTGGTTGAAGAAAATAATATATATAATTTGTATATTATGGATGAATGAAATGCTTTCTAAATTGTTTCCAGTCAATATTCTAAGAAGTTTGGAATTAAATTGGATAAAGTTTCTTGGGATTAGTATAGATGAATGCTAGAATTAGAAATAATTACCAGCACTAGCTTGACTAGTAGTATGCAAAGCATGGGGACAAATTTTGAAAGAAATGATAATTGACAAAGTAGAGCTAGATGAAAATGGAAAATGAGATAAATGCAACACAGGTTTGCCAAAGATTGTTTGATCTGGATTATTCTAGGTTTACTTATTAACTATTTCAATGAGGGAAAGTAAATTTCCTAATGAAACGTAGTTTGGAGGAAACTGTGTATCTGGACTGCCTTTCAGCGTTGTCTTGGCACATAGAAAATTATATATTGAGTTTGAGAAAATGTGGGTGAAAAGTACAATCATTCATTGGAAAAGGAAGTAGCTGAAGGGATGAAGCGACAGTGACTTGTGCTGCAAGGAAGAGTATTAGACTGGAGGAGAGACACTATTAGTGCAGTGGATTACATCTGTTACTCATCTTGGGTATTCTCAGTAGTGACAATGTCACAAAAAGATAATAATGAAATTTAGGTTACAAAGTAGAGGAGTGTTATGATGGGGATCAGAAAAATGTGCAAGAAGGATTTTTTACTTGGGATACTGGAGTGGTAGAATGGGATGAAGTATAATAACACAAAGTTAAAAGGAGTAAAAATAAGAATTTCTGTATATAGGATGGGAACTTATCAATTTGAAAAGATGTAGGTGCAATAAGATTTGAAGGTACTATGTCCTTGCAAAATGGTTGCTGACTCCCAGAGTAATGTGGCCATGAAAAACAAATCCAGTCCTAGGATATATCACGGAAGGCAAGTATTTGTTTCATACAGAACACTGACAACATCTTATGTGTTATGTATACAATTCTGATTCCTGATGTTCTGAAAAGACTTAATCGGAATGGGAGCTGGTACAGGATGAGAATTTGTAATCCTCTTGCAATGAAGTGCTCATAAACCAGCATGTAAGTCTGAGAAGGGAAATGGCGGCTTTCTGTAGATACACTACTGTGTACAGAATAGGGCAATAACCGAGCTCTCTGAACTGAGTTTATACTAGTGCAAGAAAACACAGGTATAAATTAGCAAAATGTAAATTAAGTTTGGAAATTAAAGAAGGTTTTTAAGCATTGGAAGAGTGAGTTTTTAAACAGCATTCCAATAATGGGGTGGAACTTAAACAGGTTTCTATGACATGGTTACCTGAAATACTAAGACATAGGATTTGACTGAAGAAATCTTGCCCATGTGATCTAGCTCAGATTATGAAGATGGTGTTTCATTAATCAAATTATATATAAGCCTTCGTGTATATTCACATATACACTGTCAATAATATTTGCAATGTTTACTTATTTGTATCAAACACTACAGAGTCATTTAATTATTATTTTTGTCCTTTGATCCTTAGTTTTATCTTAACATCCTGAAAGGATTATTTCTTTAGGGTCTAATCCTTTGTCAGAGGCTGTGCCATCTGACATCATTGTTATGTAGGAGCTGGAATTGGAAAGTTGGTGGTTTTTTTTTTTAATTTTATTTTTATTAGAGCAGAGCAGGTTAACTTTAGTTAGAGTAGCATGCTTTCCTAAGAAGATAATTTTTGTTGGTGAAATCTTAAAACTACTAACTTAACTTATTTAAGTTTACTTTACTTTTAATAGAAACTAATGATGATGTGAAGGTTCAATCTAAGTTGTGTGCACAGTGTAACATGCTTTTTGAGTGTTTCACATTAAGTAATGAGTCATTGTGATAGCCCTTAACAGTGGAGTGAATTTCATGTGTCATACTGTGAAAAAAGAATTGTAGATAATGTACATGCCATTAAATATAATGCTGCATATATTAGCTATGGTGATGTATGAGTTTTCCTTCATGAGTAATTTTTTTTCTTTTCAACTTATATAAGGTACACTTTTTTTTGGAGTGAATCTAGGTCAGTAGGTGGTTGAGCCAAAAGTAGACTTGCTTAGCTTGCTTTGAACTGAACCTAAAATAACTTGAAATTGTACATTGCCAAGAAAAAGTATAATGCTGTTCTGGGACCATAATTCTGAATAGCGAGCAAAAATACACGAGGAGAAAAATCTCCTCTCCATCATTGAATTTGATATTGAAAGCATATTGGGAATAGTAAGTTAATAAGGACCTGTCGTGGTTTAACCCCAGTAGGCAACCA
>NW_009242825.1:0-5358 GCF_000690835.1 Fulmarus glacialis | reverse complement strand
CGCGGCGGGGCTTCCCCCCCGTGAAGGCGGGTCAGCCCGCTGGACCCCTCGGCACCACCGCGCTGGGGCTGCCCGTCAGGCGGGGCCGCTCGGTCTCCGTCGGAAAGGTGCGCTTGGCCTGGGAAACCACGTTAAATAAAATGGAGGGTTTTGATATTGCAGGGATTTTGGCTCTTTCTTTTGCCTTCACGGGGTGGGAAGTCCGTGCTGTCTCCAAGGCTTCCTGGGCTTCCCCACTGGTTTGGTGTCCGTGGAATCTGCAGACTCAGACCCGGGAGGCCTGTTGGTAGCGGGCAGTTCTGTGGCCTCGCTCCTGAGACACAAGTGCTTGGGAAAACGTTAAGCTTGATGACCTAAGACGTCTGCATTCAGCACGTTGCCTAGAGGACTTGGGGCACAGTGCAAGGCATCTTCTCAGCATACATAATCTGCGTAACATCTCTCAGGCTGTGGGATGACTTTGAGGGTCTGAAAGATTTTCCCATTGAGGACGCTGCATAACTAGAACAGCTAGAAAGGCATCAGGCTGGGAAATTAATGGAGTGCTTCCTTAATGTGTGGAAAACTGGATTCCACTGCATCACTACTTAGAAATCTAACTTGGTGTCAAACCAAGCACGATGCAACCATCTTCAACTGTTTAATAAAATCAGAAAACCAAAGATAAAAGGAACCATTTGTGGAAGAGACAGAAATTTGGCTTGCACCTGGAAGTGTATCTAATCTAACTAGATACCTAGATGATTTTGGAAAAAAAGCAAGTGATATTCCTTCCACATGTCCGTCTTCCTGCTGCTGCTTTCTTCTTTTTACTCAGTCACCCCCATCTTGTCTGTGCTGCTTTGGATTTGACCACCTAACTAAAGCAAACCAAAGAAAGGCAGCAAAAGCACTCTTTGTAATCAGCTAGGGGTGTTAGAAGCAGATTTCAGCTAAATAAACTCAAACTGAGATAAGAATCCATGCCTATCTTGTTGCATTTCTGCAACTAAAATGTTGCAAGATTACACGTAGAAAACTCTACCATCCTAGTTCATTGATATCTCCCTTCCTCTAACTTTAAATCTATTAACATTGAAGTTGGTTGTCAATTCACATTGAAACAGACTGATCTGCTCTGTAGCAGAACTAGCACTCCATCATAGTGACAGAGAAATAACAAGCCCTGCTTCAGGGGTATAGTGACACGAGTGAAGACGGCTCGTGCATTCCAAAATGCAAAGTGAATGTCTCCAGTGTAAGTAAAAATTGGTCCTTGTGAAGAACCCATATACATGCGATGGATACCATTTCCCTATCCAACACCAACAGAGCAGAGAGAACATTTCCCACTTCCTCGAACAGTGCTACTGATTTGACTCAATCTGTGAATGCACCAAGTTTCCTTCATGTCATCCAGTTATTTTTGATACATAAAACCCTCCTGGCTCATCAGACCTGTAAGCAAATCCCAGGAGTTATTTTCAGGAAGTCAGGGATTTTATTTACTCTTTCAGTGTCAATCAGTGTGCTTTCTAGGGACACTGAGACTTACATTGCAAGAATCACATGCAGACCTATGTTTTCTTTTTTCCTTGCTTCTTCCAGAAGTATCTACAGCTTGTCCAGATTGTTTTTGACATCTGCTGCCTTTCAAAAAAGGAGCCCATACTGAGAATTCACACCCAGATTTTCATCTATAGTTAAAAGACAAGACATCTCCAAAACTTCCTTGCGTTGTTGCTGTACATACTGACGAAGCAAGCTTTCTTGACACGGTGACTGTCAGTCCTGTTTGGCATGACTGAATCGAAAACCATAGTCCTGGCAGCCTAAAAGACAAGCAAGCAAGGGGTAAGGTGAGCCTGGGCAGGGGGGAAGATTTAGTTGCAAGCTCACATCAGTATGTTTCCAAGGAAAGCAATTCTCCAGTATGAGCAGTCTCTGCCTTTCCAACCCCCCTCTCTGACACATTTGCTAAAACTTGGTGAAAATTCCCATCTGGAGATGCTTTATGCTGCAGATGTTTACACATATCTCCAGGAATGACAGGATCTTGATAGCCTTCAGCATAGTGTCATCTTCACATTGCAAAGTTCTTTCTTCTAGCACGTAGCTGGATGAAGATCACAGCTAGAAAGTCAGAAGATGCAACTGAAAAATAAACAGAAATGTGACAGCGATGGAAATAAAAATTTGAAAAAAGGAAGTCCAGCAGAAAGACAGTCTACGCTTTTGATCTGAGGACTAAACATAATTCAGGGCATTCCCAGGTCAGGTGCCTGCTGTGTACCTGGAACAGACCCACCCTAACAACAGCTTAATATAACGCCTGCTGCCAGCGTTAGGAGTACACTTGACCTTCTAGACCTCTGCAGTTTAGGGAGGGGTTCTGTTTCCTTGGCATAGGTAGGCACTAGTCAGTAAAAGAAGAGTGAGATTACAGCTCCTCATCATTCCTTTCTTTTTTCTTGTTAGTAAGTTAAATTCTTACTGGGGCAGGGGGAAGAAGGGAGAAGTAATAGCCGTATTACACCAGCTGTGAGAAACAGGCAGGTATGATGGAGCTTGCCTATGTAAATGTATTGGATGGTCTCATATAGTATGTTGTCTTTCTCTAGAGGGCTTGCATTCCTTTTGTCCCTGCAAGGCACATTTAATCTTGCTTCTTAGTTTCTTTACTTAGTTTCCTGACAAGTGTACAGATTCCAAGAGGCCACTGGACCACAAGGCAAAAACTTCTCCCTATGGCTGCTGCTTCATGTTACCAGCTGTTTGTGGTGCAATCCTATGGTACTCTACTGAAGTCTCTCAAATTCTCAGGTGGGAGTTACAAAGCAGACTTTAGGCTGGACAGTAAAGATCTAAGTTGCCAGTGGTTTTATTCGTCACCAGTTATCAGAAAGCTCAGAGACTAAGATACCTCATCTCTGCTTCAGAAACCCTGGGTCCTTGCAGGTCAAATGAAAGCCAACAATAGTTCCAGGTGACCAGCAGCTCTGGGAATCTGCTCACAAGTAATGCAAATTAGGTATCAGTATCTTTGCAAAACTTTCTTGCAGTCATAGTTTGAACTAAAATTGTCAGTCAGTTAAGTTAGAGAAGAGAATTCCTGTGGAGGGCTTCCAAAGGAACAATGAGAGAATGTGAGGACCAAAGCCAGCCTGGCAACAATGGTCCCCATGTACTCAGCTAAGGTAAAGCGCACTTTGTTTAGAAGCATTAAATATGCTCTAAAAGATCCATTAAATCTACCAGACAAGTTCCAAAGTGGATGGAAATAGAGCAGTAAGAAGAATGCTGAGGTGTAGTAGAGCTACTTTTGCTCCATCTCTGACAGATTTATGCTGGTTATCAAAAAAACAAGTAGGAATATTTTAAAACTGTTTGAACTACTCTGATTTGCAAGGATATGAAAGTTATCTGAGTTCCAATGTTTTCTTCAATTTATAAGAAGAGAGAATTATATTAGAACTGCTTTATCAACCCATCTTATAGATGTCATTGACAGAATGGTTTCAAGGAGGAAACTATTGTTGCCTATAGAATGGAGAGGAGAACCTGTGTGGGAGCACAGCTAATGCCTATGGTATTTAACTGGAGCTGGGGCCAACACTGTTCTGACTAGAACCTCAGTTCCATTTAAAGGAATTGCCAAGTGAGCTTGCTAGCGAGAAATGCGTAACAAAGGGTTCATGAATTTAGATAATTGCCTGATGTATCATAATTTTATTTATACCCATTTATTTCTAAATATCTGTTCTCATTTTTTTCTTAAGTAAGATGCATTCTGAGGCATATGAATTTTTTTTATATGCTGCAAGGTAAAAAAAGAGCTTGAAGTTGGGCAACTGTAACTTGCAGTACCACTGCTCATGTGGCAGATAACTTGAGATTCTGTCAATCTTGGCAATGTTTCCTGGCCCTTCTTTATCTAAGAATGAACTGTTCTTGGATGCTTTCTCTAGGATACTAGGTATAAACAGAGCTTCTTTTTCCCCTCCCTTCAGTGTCTGGTTCACGGTCAAATTTACGGTTGGGATTGTTTTGGAGTCTGGGTTTTTTCCTCTCTCTTGAACAAAACGTATTGTAAAAAATGAAAGAAAAATCTCCCTCCAAATTTCTGGGTTTTCTACATCTTTTCCTCTAACATGGAATATCAACATGATGAAGTGTAATAGCTTCATACCTACACTGAGCAGAATTAACTGCCACCTAGCTCCTAGTTTGAATAAATCTAAAGTTTCAAAGATTTATCTAGTATCCTAAAGAGCGTCAAAACCCAGACCTACTTTATTACCAAATACAAATACATCGTATCAATGAAACAATGACTTTTTCAAGTTACACAGCAGGTGGAAGGAAAAGCCATTGTATACCATGAAAGGACAGATCAAGGTCCAAGTGCTGATCAATAAAACAAGGAGCTTCCCAAATCAGACAGCAAGTGGAACAAAACACCCTACCTTGCAAGAGCCAACATGTTTAAACACCTTAGAACTCCTGAGTGTATCCCAAAAGGCAAAACTCTTTATCAGTAGCCCCCGTGGTCCACAGAGTTAAAATTTTCCTAACACTGAAAATCAGAAAGTAAATGAAATGCACTGCTTTTGATTTTATTTAACTAAATGTCCCAATGAAAGGTTCAGTAAAAGCAGCCTTCGTCCACTGAAGCAGTGATACGAACCACCGGCCAAGCTACAATGCAAGATCAAGGCTGGTATACTACATTTCTTCTCCGTGTGTGCCCTGTGTGATGCTACTCACTTGTGTAGAGGGAACGATGATATTCTGACTGGGCATTGGTTTGTGTTCTTTTTGAAGGATGGTGAGGACACAATTTGCAGAGACAACTACTCAGATCCAAAACATCGCTTCTGCTTTCTCACACCTAGTACCAAGGAGCAGATGACACCAGTACTTAGCTGTATTCAGGACTCCAGCTGCTTCATGTGAACACCATATCAAATAGATACATCAAATAAGTACTTCCTTCATTTTAAGTTTTACTTCACCAAAATTTCCATTGAAAAGAAGCCTGAATAAAGAAGTCCACGACTGGACACTTTTCATCTTATAATATTACCTTGTGGTTGCTCCTTCTGTGGTTTTTGGGGGCCAGGGGGTATTACCTGAATGGGAAAAACGCAGAAGTCTGGTAATTTCCTCCCTTTTCTCCTACTTTGAGTTTGGCGCGATCGCTAGCAAGCATTCCAAAAAGATACTGCCCCGTCAGGAAAGCGAAGATGCGCCCTCGCACAGGCGGAGCGAGTGCAGGGAAGGCTCCGGCTGGCTCCCAGCAGGCCAGCGCGGCAGCTCTGACGTGGGTCTAACACAACTCCGAGGTTATTTTTGCCAAAATTTCTGTGAAACCATGTA
>NW_009242824.1:0-5242 GCF_000690835.1 Fulmarus glacialis | reverse complement strand
CCGCGCACTGCGCTCCCCGCCCGCCCGGGACCCGCGCGGCTCGCAGTTCCCCCCGCAGAGGGGAAGCTCCTTCCCACCCACGGCGGCTGAGCAACGCTCCCCACCGCTGTTTAACTCCTGTGACACTTTCCCCGTCAAACCTATTTTCGCGGTGGGGAGCGGGAGAGGCTTGCAACAAAGGGCAGGCAGAGGCATCCCACCCTAGGGACACCCATCAGCACAGCGAGGGCCAAATGAGCGGAGGGACCAGCTCCTTAAAAAAAAAACAAACCAAACTTTTTACTATTCAGGAAATTTAGTAATTATTTTTCCCCTCCCTGTAGTGGCATTACCCTTCTTTTGATATTAGATCCTTGCCAGAGGCCCTCACTTTCAGGCTGCAAGGAGGAGACAAAGATGAAGGAGCTGCAGTAGAGACCGCAGTGTAAGTTTCTTTCAGGACATTTTCAGGCATTTTGCAGCAGAACAAAAAGTATCAAGTTAGAAAGCAATAGCCTACAGGTTTCTGCGAAGCAGACAACTTTGACGCTTTCACTGGATCCGTTATTTATTACTCTGGATTGAACTGTCTGCCCTCCAGCACATTTCACTATGTTTATTCATGCCACAAGCACCGCTAATAGAGCATCTCAGGAAGAAATACTATAACTCAGCGCCAAGTGAGGGGATCTTCAACTGGAAGGCTCAAAATGCTTAGCAAATATTAGTTTAGCCTCCCAATACCTGCATAATGAAGTCTCCTAGGCCTCATTTTATAGCAAAGGAAACTGAGGCAAAGCACAGTTAAGCAACTTGCTCAAGGGCATAAAAGAAATAGAAGGTAAAATACATTCTCAGATTTTCTTTGCTTAAGCAAAGAGCAAAACTCTTCCTGCAGAAATAATATTAAAGGAGCAGAAAACTGCAAGGCAGACAACAAAGACCCAAATCAGATTAAAAACAACAGATCAAAATTGCCTTGCTGCTGATGCACATTTTGTTGTTTTCTATGTAGAAAAACATTCTATGAAGTCGATAGGAAATCTTCTCTATTTATTTTATTTCTCAGCTGCTAATCCTCAGCTGAAGATACATTACAATTTTTTTTTAAACTAATGAGAGCTAACCCCTCCCCCCCCCAATCTTCCGTCATCCATTAAATCTTCTCAGGCCACCCAGAGATCTCCCTTGACGACCCACTCATCATCTACTGAAACATCCTCATAAACCACAAAGACGACATTCACACTTCAGCTAATCCATCTCCTCAAAGGCAAGCAGAGAGTAGAGTGAAGCCCTTTGAGTCAGGACTTCGCTGGCTTAAAGAAGGAAAAAAGTGGAGTTTCTATTCCAAGGCAGCCTGCCAGCATGTGATGCTGGTAAGCAAAATGGATTAAAACAGAAGTGATGCTCACCACCTCAATTTTCCTGTTATTCTATACAGGTGTATTGTAACTCTGAAGTCTATTCTAACAACACTGTTCCTCTGCAGGAATTAAGCCCATTAGAAATACACACACCCCTCCCCCCCGCAAAAGCACATTTCATCTTCAGTGGAGCCAGAACAACCTGTTCCCACATAGAAGTCAGCAACACACCTGAATCCAAGATCTTCAGAATCCCAGCACATCCCTGAGCCATTTCTGCAATGGTTATTAAACACCAAAATTATACTTTCCCAATAGGTCACACCAACACTACGCAACCTGCAGCCTTCATGCAGCCCACACAGTAAATTAATCCACTTCACAGCTTCCTTCTAAGGGGTTCATGTTGCTGAACATAAGCCAGGAGTGTCACAGCTTGGATCAGTTGTCTTAATGGCAGCAGTAAACCTCTCCCAACCAATGTTTTCCCAAGGTCCACCAAGGCCCTTCTGCCTTGTGTGTCAACGTGCATGCCTAGTGAACGCACTAGCTCTGAGAAAGAAATGGGTTTAGTCATCCACATCCAGTGCATTCAGCCTGTGACTAGACAGCAAGTGCTTCTTGAGAAGTGTTCTTCATGTGATGGGGAGGAGCTTTCTGTGCATCAAAACTATAGTTAAACCCTGGTGCTTTGAGATGCCTTGTCCACATGGATTCCACATATGCCCCAGGAATGTATGACTGGATTCTTTTAAAAGAGACACAGCCATTGAAGCCAGCACTCACTCTGCACACCTTGCTTCCTGCTGCAAGAAAAAAGTGTAACCTATATTTAAGAGCAAGAATCTCAGGAGCAACTTTCTGATCAGAACAGATGGAAGGCAGGACACACAGCACATGTGGATAACAAGTCTTGAAGAACCACAGCTACTGTAAGGTAAATACCCACTCTTTTTTCCCTCTGAATACCCACACAACTTCAATTTTGGGGGTTTGCAAGCACTTAAATCACTAACAGAAAGTTGATGAGGGTTGCCTAAAAAGAATGGATGCCACACTGCCACTCACAGTTTACATTTGGCCCACAACCCTAAACAGAAAATTGCTCTTTTTCCCATTCTTGCTGTAGGAACATCTGCCAGACAGGCTATGAAGGAGTAAGTGTGGGCAGAGCAAGCCCCAACCCACTCAGAATGATCTTTCTTGGCTTGAGTACTCAAGAGGCACTTATCGAGACCTTTGTTATTCGTTCAGCAAACACCATGAAGAGAGTCTTGAAATACATTTGAACAACTGTTTCCAGTCACAATAAAAAGTCAGTCTCACAACATCTCACAACATACAAGATTTTACTTTACTCAGAGAGGGATGTGGTTTAGGGAAGGAAACATGAAGGTAAACAGGGTGAATGAAGCCAGAGACCACCTACACCAGAAACTCTGGGTAATGCCAGAGAGTAGCCTTGTTTTGATAAGTTTCATCTGTATTTAGTTTAACAATATGTTTCTATAAATGCTGGGGCATCAGGAAAGAAGTGTTCACCAAAGATAGAGGAGAACATACATCCAATGTTTCTAACAGAAGTTTCATTAATTTGATCAGCACGTGACCATCATTTCACGTTGATGGATGACAATAAAGTCACACCAACAACGAAGACATGCCTCGGAAATCAGACTGATTGGAGAGTCGTAGATACAACAGAATGTGGAACAAGTGACACTGTCCATGCAGGATCTTGCCTGTGCTTTGTACAACCTGAAGTCCCCACCTGAACTGCAAGCATCTTGTTTCAGCATGGCTTAGGACAGCAAGAGAGATCTGGTACCACCTTGCTCTGCCATAAGCTGTTGCTTCCCACCTGTAAGGATTAATCCATTAACCCTTCAAATTAGACTCATACTGTCTTTACATTAATTGTATCGAGGAAGCAGATGGCCTACTTTACTCCATCATCACATAAGCCATGTGACTTCTCGTGTCAGCTATATGAATGAGGCTATGCCCACGCTATCATACCCAGGCTTTTACAAGCATACTGTTACTACCAAACATTTAATAACTTTTAAGGATTTCGGTGCTGGAACTCTTGTCCTGACATTTTCATCTTGCAGATACACCAAATATAGCACATCTGGAACTGATCGAGCCTTCTGGTGTGGCATAGATTTGCTATTCCTGTCTCAAAGCCATGTTGGAGTGCTGAGAGCACGACAGCACAGCAGACATTAAGCTCAGTGCTTAGTTTCACGTCCACAGGCAGCATGAGACCACTCATGCAGTGGATAATCTTCATCTTCAGTCATGGTGTTCTGTGACAGCAACTTACCACAGTAGCAAAATATCTTCCCAGATGTTAAACTGTTTATTGTAACCGGGCACATGTGCTCATCCCTCAGTGCAGGAGGTTGGCATTTGGTTTTATATAAAATAATTGTGAAACCAAAGCTGCTGCCTAAAAGCAAAATGATTAATGAATCTGCCATTTGCATAATAATGTGGGACTGTTGCAGGTAGAATGATTTTTCATTAGTACAAAACAAAATAAATACTTTTCTGTCAAACCTTCCACAATATGACCATTAGCACAACCAACAAAACTGACAGAAAAGACAGTGGGAATCAGCACAGAATCTTTTGTGACAATAAACAAAATTTTCCATTACTTCAGCTGTCATCTGGTCACCAAAGGACTGTGCAACAGAAAGCTTGGTTGGAAATTCAAAGTTTAACAAAAGTCCTCTCTCACAACCTAGTAGTTAAAAAAAACAAACCAAAACACACAAGCTTTAATTAAATCAATGAATGTCACATAAGATCACAGTTTTGCTGCAGCATTTTCCCTGAAACTGGCTCATGCAACTAGTGAAGTCCCACAACGTAAGAGACTTCTGAAATGATGAGAGGAGATGCCTGGGTCCTTCCAAGACTACACAATAAAGTGACATTCTTCTTGCAGCTATTATTGCCAAGTTTACCCAGAAAGAAGGAACAGATAAATAATTTAAAGGAAATTAGATAGTCCAATATAGCAGAAAGAGGGTTTTTGTTTTCCTGGCAAGAACAGGTAACATCTTTCCTGAACAGAAAACCTTTTCCACTAGACTCTCTATGCTAGCATGCTAGACTATTTCTCTCTGTGAAGCAATCAGTCATAAATAAACAGGTGGGAAGAATCCAGGAACTCAAATGCAGAGATATCAGTACAGGAGAAAGATCCATCTGTTGTTCTGAACATAAGTCTAACCAAGCTGGACCACTGAAAGAGCATGCTCATTAGATTCAAGACTCAAAACTACCTGGGTCCATATTGTTGCTATTGCCAGAATCACACACAGACGTTCTCTGAGTTTTGACATGATCCTTGAGCCGTATGGATAAGTAGAATGTGCATCAGAGCAGTAATGAAAAATACGAATGAGTCATTCAGAATGGACCTCTGGTTCTTACTGATCCTACAGCAACTACTGAAATTGGTATTGTAGCTTGTCAAAAACAAGCTGTTTTGGGAAATCCCCATTTTGGGAAAATATCCAAGGGCTTTGGATCCGAGGATTAGATTTGGCTTTGGCTAATGGTTTCCAAACAGGTTTCTGCTGACACAATCATCTAGCAAACTGTGGAGACCAGAAAACTTAAAGTTTCATGTTATAGTACAGTCCTCAACAAATCAGATACAGAGTTCCTACATAAGCTGACATAAAGGCTTTCATCAGCAGTATTTACTGCTGTACTGTTGTCAGGATCATGATGACCCTAACCAAGGATAAGAAAACACTTGCTCTGATAACCTATAGTCCCAAAATATTCAGATGGAGGTCAATCCCCAAGGATCCCATTTCACTGTCCTTCCTTAAACTTTCAGCTTACTTCAACTTTCCGGACGTCTGCTGGAA
>NW_009242823.1:0-5307 GCF_000690835.1 Fulmarus glacialis | reverse complement strand
CTTTTCCAACCTGAATGATTCTATATTTCTATGATTCTATCAAAAGCCTTGCGGGGATGGGGAGAGAAGCTTAGTTTCAAAAAAGCAGAGCAGACTGTATGCATGAATACCCTGAAGTCTGCCATTCCAAGGATGGGAGACAGGTCACCATCTGTGGACTCCGATAGACTTTTTCCATAGGAAGCCTCAGGCCAGACTCTCCTTTTTGCTCTGTGGGTCTTTGAAGTTGTTTAGTAGGGGCTTTTGACTTCTGTTCTTCTAGCCCTGGCCAAACACAGCTCGCATCCCCGGCAGGCTGGAGTTGTGTCTCTGAGGCCACTAGAATGCCCCTCTGTCCCTGATGTACCTGCCTGAGGTAACATACATCTACCACGCTTCTCCCTGCTTACTCTTCCTGTACCCCTTCTTAAATGAATTACAGTCGTACAGGTAAACCTGAGAGAGTGCTGTACTTAGTAATTACTAGTCAGGTTATATGCCATATTTTATCTCTTTTTTGCTTGTTTCTGAAGGAAAAAATCTTGATTTCAGAATGCTGGGCATAATTTGAAAATAGATGAGGCTTGAAATCCACAGCAAAGGCATGCAGTGCTGACCTCCACCCAATCCCTTGCACCAGGATGTTGTGCCAGGAGAGGGTAAGTATGTGGGCACGTCAGCAGTGGTGGGGTCTGCGCTTGCGGGCGTTGATGGAACCGACAGGTCAGGCAATCACTTGCAAATCGAGCAGGGTGTTGCACGTGGTAAGAAACACGCATCCTCTCGTGGTGCTTCTTGCTGATTTACTGATTTTTGTTTTCCCATCAGCACGATCGGCATGTTGTCCTTTGTCACTGTTCATTGAAAACCATTCCAACAGATTAATGAGTAGCTGGCCTGTAAAACTAAGTAATCAGGAGCAGCTACAGCCGCAGCCAGACAGCGTATGTTTCTTAAGCAGCTTGCATAACAGCATATTTTAATATATCAGCTGGGCTCTTATGAGTGTCACCGAAGTAATTCAGCAAAGCCTTCATGTTCTCACTGCGTCCCTGCTGCTGTAGATTCAAGAGCCACTCTCCCCTTTCCTCTTTGCACCTACAGTGCCACTGAGAGCAGTGGGTTTGGGGGGCAGCCGCCCAGGGAAGTGGAAAGAGGGGACAGCTTCCAGCCAGGGCTTTTGCTTTCTTCCCGTGATGTTGAGAGCAACCGTAAGTGGGATGTGAAAAGGGTGGCGAAGAGCGTGACAAAGGAATCAGGAAGACAGAAGCACGGTAGAGAGTGAGGTTTCAGCAGATGGGTGCTGAAACCATTTATTTTCATTCTAGTGCGTCGGCTGATTAAGGGGTGGGACTGTGAGCTGGGAGGCTTGGTTTAAAGGTCAGAGCAGCGCACTTGCGGGAGCACTTCACCAGACTGGCTTCCAGGGTATGGGACAGGAACCTGTGCTATCAGCAACCTGACTGCTTTAATTCTTGGCGCAAGAAATCAGTGGTGGCAAGATTCGAAACAGACACACCAGTCAACATGAGCACGGCAGGAAAAGTAAGCAAAAGTTTATATTAGAAAAGTGTCTTCGCTGCAGCTGAGTAATTCATTTTAAAATGCAGTTTCTTTGCAGAGACACCGTAAGTCCTGATGGTATAGCACAGATGAGAGTTTAGGAGGAAGCTGGTACAGGAGAGCTGCCTTTCCTTGCAGGCCAGCGTACTCTCCTAGGAAATGGTTGTTACAGTCTGCAAGACAATAATTTATTTATTTTTTTAAACACCGAGGCAACATAAGGTTACAGCACCATAATAAGAATAACCTCCCCCCAGGGTTAGCAAACTATTTTTAATCTCTGATTGGACAGTTTAAAATATGATACAACGTAGTAAGTGTTCAGATCAATGTATTTATCAGCTCTATCAGTTTCCATTCTGAGATCCCACAGTGGTTTAAACTGGTTTTAGCTTCTTTATAATTCATATCAGTTTGTTTTCTAAAAAAAAGACATAGTTAATATTGTGTTAAATTTCAGGGTGTCATTGTGCTGATATTAGGACAGTCATTAAATTTGAATATGTGTATAACAGGACTGGAGCTTAAGTTAATGAAGACCAAAAGTAAGTATCACATGCAATGCAGTACTGAGCTGGGACTGAAATGAGTATTTACATCTTTGCCAGAAAGTAAGTGACAGAGAGAGTTGTACATTAATACCACTTCTGAAGACAGTATATGTTGCTTCTTGCACTACTTGAGAGACGCTAACATACACCCAGAGACATGCAAGAGAGGTTGATGGGCAGGAACCCAGAGATGGAAAACGACTGAAGGCATGAACCTTGCTGGAATGTGCCTTAAGAAAGTACCAGGATCGGATTGTTTGCTGTTACTGCCAGCTGTCTTCACTATACTAAGACCAAACAAAACGGGATGGGGGGAAGAAAGCTCTCCAACTCTGAGATATCGCAAGTGCAAAATTAATTGTAGTTCACTTGTAGGTAAATTCACCAAGTTCAGTCCTCCACCCAGCCTTGGACTGAGCATGGTAAATGAAGTCTCCTGATATAACTAAACTGCCTTGTTTTCACTGTGTTTATCTTGGAGTAATATGTGAATTACCATGCAGTTTATGTGACCAAGCAGCATAATCCTTATGCTCTGCAAAAGGGTATGTTTCTACACCTACCCTCCCTGTGCTGGAGTATAGTGTAAGGCTGGTAGAACACACGAGCAGAAAAAAACCCTGTGAGTCCAGCTAGCGCTTGCCTTAGATGAAATGGGTGATAGTGTGCTGTTGGTGCATCTGCGGGATCCTGTTATAATCTGTAAAAGTTCACAGGGACACAACCATCAGAACAATACATAGTCAACCAATGGCTAATTGTATGAGGGATTTACTTGTTCTCAGCAATCCGCAGTTCTTGGCTACCTTTGTTCCTATAGACACTACGTGTGCTTTGCACGTGCAAGCTGTGAAATCATTATTGTGCTATGTGGGATACAGTATAAATACATAAGCCCTTTTTTCTTTTTAAGTAAGTTTCCTAGAAAATATGGCCCTTTAAAATGTGATCTTTGGCCTCACTTGTGAATGTTTTACTAATCATGCTTACATTTGACACATGAGACGTTAAATTTAGTGCAAACATCTCTTGAGTCTGTCTTTTTCAAAGCGTTGTGCTCATTCTCACTTCGGGTCTGGCTGCTGAAAGCGCGCTACTTTATTTCATATGTTTAGTATTTCCTAGTTATTATTTTCTTCCTTACCAGTTGACAATTTGTTGATAATTAGACATTATTTCTACTTCTACTTCAAAAGCTTTGATACTAAAAAGTTGCTTTATTTTTTTTTCTCCTGAGAACTTTGGAGCACACTGGTCTTAAGTTGTCCCAGTCCCAGGGTCCCAGTCACGCAGGATACTTAGGCATGTGCTCAACTTCTTGCATCGTGGACTCGATTCACCTCCATTTCCCTCTCACGATAATGCCACCTGAACGCTTGCAGTCAGTAGGACTTAATAGAGTGACTGAGGACTTAATATAGTGTCACCCATAAGGGTGACATGGAAAATCATATTCCAGGGCCTGGAGTCATTTAAAGCTCCGGGATGGGCAGAGACCACCAAGGAAGGACAGGACTGAATACAGGGACAGAGGCCCCACTACCTCTGAATACACTAGGAGTGAGCTTGCAGGGTGGAAACTGGGGCTACCTTCTGTCTGCGAGGCTGGGATGAGGAGTGGACAACGCTCCTCCCTCTTCTGAGTGTGTTTTTCTTTCAGTGGCAGATGATGGGAGGAGCTCAGAGGCCTGTCAGCACCTGGACAAACTTTAGCCTAACAGACAAAAAAAGCTGTCTTGGGTATTGGGAGTAACCCCACCTGAGTTAAATATCCCTTTTGAGAAGAAAGGTACTTTAGCACGGATAATCTTGTGCTAAAGGGACTGTTGCTTCTTCAAGATTACCTCTGCATGGTGCTACGTCGTGTCAGATAGGTGTCCTCTCAGCCATCACCTCATGGCTGAACTTGGCATGAACTTATTACATGGCTGTAATAAAACACTTATAAAGCTGTTTTAGGCTCTGAATTCCATTTTTAGCAATTTTGTCAGTTCCTGACACAGGCAGTTCTAGGCAATACAGACTTTATCACAACCTGGTATGTGGCATCATTTAGTGTGCCATCTCCAAGAAGACACAAATATACACCGGTAATCCAACATGGCAAAAATAATCCTCCAAGGAAGTTAGAAACCGAGAAGGAGCAATGAGGATGGATAAGGTCTCCAGTTGTCTTAGGAAGCTATTACAAATGTTGCTGAAAATTTCATGTGACAGAAATATGAACAAAGTCAGACATGATCTTGGTGGGGGAAAAAAATGGGCTTACACTGTGCTTTGATGTTGGCTTTTTTGTTGCGTTTTGGGTTTGGGGTTTTTTTCCCTGTAGTCTTCCCTTTTCTCCCCCAAATATGAGCAGGAGTTTCACTTGCAGAAATGTAAGAATCTGTCTGTGTGGTGACTTGCAAATTCAAGTGCCATTCTCTTTTTCTTTGCTGTTTGCAGGTTATTAAATGCAAAGCTGCAGTAATGTGGGAAGCCAATAAACCATTTTCTATTGAGGAAGTGGAAGTTGCCCCACCAAAAGCACATGAAGTTCGCGTGAAGGTACTAAAAATAAAATTTAAAACAACTATTATGACTTGCATTCTATCTTGCTGTTTATCAGAATTATTTCTACAGATTTTTAGGTGAGTAGGTACTATCACCAGGTGAGTAGTTACTATTCAATGAGCTCGTATAAAACATGCTTCAAGTCCTAAATTTTATCATGAGGTTCTTCTAAAAAGAAAAAAAGAAGGTTTTCAGGGTTGGGTTTTTTGTTTATTAAGACACCTGTGCTTCTAATAGGCTGAAAAAATTACAGTACAAGGCAAAATATCTGAATCTCCTATAGCATAGAGCAAGAAATTCTCTTTCACTTTGTTTGAATCTGTGCTAGGAAATAGCTCAGTAGGGCTGGGAGCTTCCTTTTTTAACTTGAGCATCTGTTACATTTCAGGAAATTTCTCAGTGGAACTCAGCAGCTGTTTTCATTTTAGAGCAGTTTCAAATGTTACACAAGTGAGGAGAACCCTCTCATGGGGTTGACAACTCCATTTGTCAGAATAAAAGTTGTAAAGACACACCTGAATGTTTAAAAAGAAATACCGCTGTGCTACCTGCAAGAAAAGGCAAAATGTGATATAAAATACTATGTGTAGCCTAAATTTTTGTATATATAACCTATACATATATGTAATAATTGTAATGTAATTATATATAATATTATATC
>NW_009242822.1:0-5308 GCF_000690835.1 Fulmarus glacialis | reverse complement strand
ATGTATATAATGTAATACATATATATATGTATATATGCTGGGATACATACATCTATGTATATTTATAGATGACCATCTCATTACATGTATTATGTATCTGTAGAATGAATCTGTGTCAATGTTAAACGAGTGTATGCCCAAGCAAATTACTGCACATGAATTATCAACATCTGAAAGGAACAGATTTGGTTCCTTCCTGATTGTTTGTGTTATGCAGGCACCTAACCTGAATTAAAACTGACAAGTTTGCTTTAAGAAGCTGTAATCCCCTGAGGGCTTTTCTCTGTAGTTTCCATTATGTGAGTAAGGAGAAGCGAGGGTAGATAAAGACAGATCCTATAGATTAGGTAGCTTGCTTTCCAGGAAGGTGTTTGTCATGAGGGCATACTGTAGGGAGGGTGAAGAAATGGCCTGTATCATAGAATTTATCCATTGATCTTATTGGTGACAAGTTCCTGGTTTTTATCTGGTAACTCCCAACAGGATTACCACTTTTACAGCAGAAATAATAGGATGTTAGTACTGGATCCAAATACTATTAATGCTAATCACTAGCTTTCAGTAGCTCACTACAAAATAACGTGACAACATAGATATACTTTGAATGGCCACATTTTTTTCAGGGCTTTGAAGTAGGAGTGATATGGAAAATCACTTTTTCTAGGTATATCCAGAAAGGGATTGTACATGACTGATGTCTAGAGAACAACATTTATTTATGCTAAACTTTTAACTCCTGTCTTCATTGCCTGCAGAGTGAAAATAAAAACTCGAAATGTTTTTTTAACTCAAGTGTCTGGTTTTGGTGGGTTAAAGAAAGGGAGACCAAATGGGAGATTGTTAGTCTTTCTCTTTCTTGGACATTCCAGTTTAGCAAATCATGTATCCCAAAACCTTCTCCATAAAATCTTTATGAAAAACTGTTTATCTGCATGGAATATTTTTGTTTCCACAAATTTTCATTTTATTGAAAATGTTCTGAATATCTCTAGTCTCAGAGTAGAGCTCTCTCTCACTCCAGTGCTGGATTTACTTGGTACTTTGATGCACAGTGAGTCCCAAACTGGCTAATATGAACGGTATCTTCACTTGCTCCAGGGCATATTCTTCCCATGAACCTTTCATAAGCCAGTCACCCAAATACTGATAGACACACAGACTCTTTTGCCTGCGGTCCATTGCTGCTTCTGCCATTACTCTTGCAAATACACAAATAAGCTTGGTGAAGAAAGGGAGGAGTCTTAACGCGGAACTCATTTATAGCTAAGACAAGAACATAGCCTAATGTTACATTTCCAATTTTAATAATTTCCAACTCAGATGCAAAAAAAAAGTATCAAAAAGTCTTAAAAATCCGTTTCTAATGAATTGAGATGACAATCAAAGCCATCTCATTCTTTGTTATTCTACAAATTTTAAAAGGCCTGAATCATCCTCCACATCGATATATTCTTTCATTACTCACTGTCATCCTACCCACTCTATACTGCCAAAATATGCAGATTTGTCTCCGCTTTTTGTCCTACTGAAACTCATGTTGATGTTTACAGTTCATTTAAGTATATGATTTATTAGGTATGCAGTAAAGATTATTAAATATGGAGTGAAGACTTCAGGAAGAACACACTCCTGGGATAAACAAAAATTTGTCCGAGATTTGTAAGCTGAGTAAAAGAATGTTTTTGTGGCCAATTTCGTATTTTACAGATGAATTCTACTCTTACTTTTTAAATTTAAAAGAAGTTATAGAAAATTTTTAGAAGGAACAAAAACCATCAGTGCATTAGAATAGAACAGGACTGTACAGCATCTCAGTGTTTCATATGCATACATATACACACATATAAATTATTACTACTGTTTTACCTTAAGTGGTATCTTACATGCTAAAGAGTCAGAGAATGTTTTACAAGCCCTAGATCTGATCAAGGAGGTCCTCTTGCCTTCCCCTGGTGATTCAGGTAACTGGGCCCCTCCAGAAGAGTGTTCTGGCTGATTACTGAGCTGATTAATTTTGAACAATGCAGAAGATCATACTCCTAGTTGTGTGCAGTACCCACTGGATGCACTTGGGCAAGGGTATCACAAGGAATTAGCCAGAACTCTAATTCTCTGCCAAAAATGGAAACAAAATAAAGAACAAGTAAGGTTAACAGAGTACTATAGTTTACCAGGAGCCACCTCTCACATATCCTTTTTACCCAGAATACACCAAGTATGTGGGTTGTTTTTTGAAGTCGTCTAGGAATTCTCCCAGTGCTGTTGCAGCATCTAACTTCCAGCCATTCACAGTTATACAGTTACAAGACATGATTAGACCTGAATAATGGCATCATTGGTAGTGATGGATAAGCAAATGTGTTTAGCGTAACCTCTAATCATGTTTTCATGAGAAAAATCATCTGCAGTGTTCACCAAATATCAAATCGATATGCCATTTCTTATAATGTAGTATTCTTATGGTATCTTTATGTGGCAAAGAATTGAAAAAAGTTATGTGAGAAGTTAATGAAGAAAATATCTGGTTTCTAAATGAAGGGAAATGTATTTTGATTATTGGACTAGCATTGCAGGAAGTAATACATTATGCTTCCTCCAGCTTCTACAATGGCCCATTCAGCCTGCAGAAGATATTACTTGGTTGAAATGGCCAGGACTCTGTGAAACCCACAGTCAAAGGGCTGGAGCTGGGAAGATCCGTTGGCTAGCGTGTTCCCTACCTGCTCTGTCCGAGTCTCCTTTTTGAATACTGCATCATATATGTTTTATTAAATTTGAAGCCACAGTTTCTCTGGTCAACCTCCATCCATTCTGTCCTATCGCTAGGTTTAAAAATAACACATCAGAGCTGAATCTAGCCACAAAAAGCCAAAAGATTACTGTTTTTGGTCAAAAATTATCAACACATTATACCTCGTCATCACAGATTTTTATGGGAGTTTATTTTTTCTGGAAACAAGCAGTTTTGTTCAACTATATTATAGGTATTGGCCTGTACAACACTGTTTACAAGAACGATACTTCCTTCAAATGTGTATTGCTGGGCTCCACCATTTGACAATACAGTTCTGACTGATAATTTTGTACATGCTGCAGAAATATGATCAGAAGAAGCAGTTGGGATAAAAATGGTAGTTTTTCCATCGTATTTTGTTTGTAAATCTGACAGCTAGTAGGTAAAGGTTTTTTGAAAATGGTTACTTCTTTGTGGAAGTTCAATTTTTAGGATATTCATCTTGTCAATAACTATTTGAAGCAATTATAAGCTTATGCTATACGGAAAGTTTGCTAGATAGTGACCTCATTCTGTGAAAGTGTCTTGGATGTCAAAACAGGGATACTTAACATTTTCCTAAAATCAGGCTTCTCTAATGTACACAGAGGAAGTCATTAGTGATTTGTAAGAAAAGTAGTTTTTTGGGAATAATAAATCAAGTTTTCTTATCTGAAAAGACTCTGATGAATAACTGGAGATTAGATAACCCCGTAAATACATTTTATTTCAACTTTTCAAACTACTAGGGTATATTATTTGAAGAATGCTCTGTTCAGTCACTTCAGAATATGACTTTTAAAACTGACGTTGATAACACTCTTTAAACAAGAATCACATGTCAGTGGAGAGTGTAACTTTACTCTTTGAATCCTCACTTTCAGGCAGTGAGTAGTACACAATCTTATTGTGTAACAATACCACATGCTGAGTGCAGCGGAGGGAGTTGCCAAATTGTAACATAACCTTAAAATCTGGTCCAAAATGTTTTACCATTCACTAAAACAATGTTATGCAAGGAAGAAATGGGTTTTCATAGTCTTTTTTTAATATATATATATATAAAAAAGTATGTGTGTATATATGCATATGTGTATATATATACTTTATGTATATGCTTTTATTAAACTGATATTAGGGAACTGATCCTCCAGTAAGACTCAGATGTTCACGGCAGTGGAACTTTCTACAACCATTTAGGGCTGAACTGAAGTCAGTAAAATTTTGTATAGCTGCAAAAATATATACATAAATTTACCTTAACAGGGCTGGGTGTTTGTATACAAAAGACTTATAAAGTACTCATCTGTAAATGCTCTGCAAATGCAGTTCTATGAATTCAAATAGTTAAGTGCACATGTAAATTATTTTAGATCATTATATACTTGCGTGTGAGACTGCTGGGTTTCTGTATGACCATGGTGAAGTCTCTAGCACTGAGTATTTTGATTTCTGATTCTTGTGCTATTGCTTTTTCCTAGACCATATATTTTATTTTGAAAACTCATTATATAGCTTTATCTCTTCCACATCATTTATTTCATGAAATATAGCAAGCCCCCTCCTTTTAAATGATTTTGTCTCTTCTGCATTTGGATAACAAAGTTATTGTGATACAGTATGGGAAAACGGGTTTTTGAGCTAACCAGGCATACTTACATTGTGCCATGTATTTTACCTGGATTAATAAATAGTTCATTATGTCTGTATTGCAGAGGACATTCCTAATATGCAAAACTTCTTTTTGGGATTTCCCAGAGAAACATGTGCTACTGATCATGAATGCCTAGGAGATGCATTAAAGTGAGGTAACAAGTAAGACGCACACCATGTGTCCATTTTGTCCAGATACCTACTAATTGCGGACAGTTGGTTAATGTCTTCTTTCTTTCTACCAGACAAAATTTCTGATAGAAAAACTGGACACCTCCAGGCCCTCTGGATGTATGGTAGGCTAAGTTAATGTGCATTATGTTTAGCTAGAGTGTGTAATTGGGTGCATGGAGAAATGCACAAGATAAGTAATTTTTCTCTAAGTCTGAAAAGAAAAGCACAGTTTTAAAGGAGAGAACAGTAAATAATGATTGTTGCATACAGTGACCTTTAATTATAATACTGCATTTTAATGTGCATGTCATTATAGTTACAGTGGTTCACAACAAGGCAGAGCTTTCATGTAGTTTCTAAAATGAAGATCTTACTTTCTGTCACTCCTTTAATGCTGGGCTTTTGAAGTGTTTCTCAAGCTTTTTTCTTCAGCATGATGTAAAGAACAGTGTTACTGTCATGGGCCACTGCCAGGGGCTGTTTACTCCCAACTATTGCAAATTCAAACTGGTGTTGTAATAGATGCATTTACACTACAGCAGGTTAGCCTGGCAGGCTGTCCACTTTTAGGACAGGTCACACTCTAAGAAGGTATTTAAAGAGTGTAACCTTGCGTGGGATCTGAAAGCCAGAGCATATGTGAGATCCTGGGTGAAGAGTCATTTGAAGTTCCTGCACACTGCTTGTCGTGGTTTAACCTGGCAGGCA
>NW_009242821.1:0-5292 GCF_000690835.1 Fulmarus glacialis | reverse complement strand
TCTATGATTCTATGATTCTATGATAAGGGTAAGTCATAACTCATTTCTCACTTGTATGACAGATACCTAGTTTTGAATATCTAGGTTAACCTAGATTAGGATGGACAACAAATTACAGCATATATTACTATAACCTGGCTGGCTTTGCACCCCTTGAGTGTCCAGGTGTGTTATATGTTGAGACACACTAAGATTTTCCCAGTGAGCTGAGAAGGTTTATATTACTATATTGCCAGGTTCTTCATTGTGGTATATCCACCTTGAATTAAAGCATATCCAAACTGGGGTCAGCAGATTTTGTACGCTTGAAAGGAGAAAATTAATGGCTGAGGCCCACACAGGTGCGAGCCCGGATTCAGTGAGCAGTGAAGGGTGTGCATGAGGAGCAGACTCATGGATGTGAGGCGTGTTTCAAGAAATCTATATCCCAAATTTCGCAATACTAAAGGAACATTTGATCTAGTTGCATGAGTCTTTACAGTAAATAAGTTGCAAATAATCTGCAGGTCACAGTTATTTTTCAGGTCTGTAGGTGAATATAGTGCTGCACAGCTTTGGGGGGGGCGCTCTGTGCACGTTGTAGTTCACCATGTTTCCTGGGCCTTAGTTGCTGCTGTTTTTAAACAGTGCCCCCCACGCTTGACTGATGTGTCACAATCTATACATACTGATTTAAAGCTATGTCATATCAAATAAAGGACAAATAACTTGTTCAAGATCATATTTAATCAAACAAAAGAAACCAACTATAGGTTGGCTATTTTGGGTAGGTAATAATATCACTGATTTTCTTCCTTCACTATGGACATCAAAAGGAATTCTATTTTTAAAGAATTTCCTCCAAACTGCTGCATTCATTATTGATTTTCTTTCTACAGTTGTTTAAACGTCAATATTTTTCTAACCAACCACTTCACAAAAATGCAGTTTACCAGAAGTTATTTTTATCTTACTATTCTTAAGTAATTTATTTTATATCTCAATTGGATGGAAAGGTAAAGAGTTCAGGGAGAAAAAAAGGCAAATATCTATTCTTGAATGTCTAACCTTTAAGATTTGAATTAGTTAAGATGTCTTTTACCTCTCTCTTTCGTTTTTTCTTCTCTGTTGATATAAACGACACAGACTCAGATTTACTGCAGGATATTTTGAAATGAAGAACAAATAATGAGTGTTTGTTCAAGAGAAGACAATGTCCAAAATTCATTTCTAGAACAGCCAAATGTTAACAAAGGTATTTCTAAAATGGTTGGCTTCAGACTAACCTTTTGCATAGATGTTTTGCTGTGTGTTTATCTGTACAGCGAAGACATTATTCCTGAAGAGCTTTTTCCTCTATATTCTGCAGTTAGATATTGACATTTAGACTCGCAAGTCCTAATTAGCACAACTGATTTTCCTCTGGGAGTTAATATAAATGATAGCAGCAAAAAAAAGTGCTGCTGCGTCTCAGCGTTGCAGTCACTCTGTCACAGAGCTATCTTAGTAAACCTTTTAATTATGGACTAGCTGTCAGGTTGCTTAATACTTTCAAGAAGTCAAAAATGGAGAGCGTTCAGCATCAGGATGGCTCCTTTCTCCCAGATCACCCCCTCACCCTGCTAGGAGTTACCCCCCAAAGCTGCCCCACCTTTGGCAGCTCCTGGCATGGTCCACAACAGCTTTGTGGTCAGCTTTATCAAAAGGTATTGAAAGATGCAATACATCCAATTTAGATTAAACTTTTTGGGTCAATGTGCTATGTGCATACAGGGACCCCTGGGAATCAGGATTAAGACAATTAGAAAGGTTCAAACACTACTGTTTATAGCCATAAACTTGGTAGATTACCCCAACACATACACAAAAGGGAAGAAAAGGAAGAGACAGAAAAATGATTTCTTGAGGAAAAGTGCAAGCAGGACGTAAAGCAGAAATATCCTTGTCCCCATAGGACAATATTAAAAGGTTCTCAGTAATGAAGAAATTTGAATTAGTTGATGGCACTGATGTTGAGAAACAAGAAGACTCGGTTTCCCGGAGGTCAGTGGCAGTTTTGTTACTTTCCTAAGTAGAGTGGCATTTTCTCCTCAAAATTGGTCTTACGGGTAGCTGTAGAGAATCTTCTTGTACCTAGCAATGAAGTCAACAGAAGCAAGCAACGTATTGCTGCCCCTATCCTCACCTATGCCCACAGCCTTGGGCTGACTGTAGCGAAGTTGACAGAACTGCTAAGCAGCTGGACTGATGTAACAAGAAATTCTACTCATAACAAGAAAGAATTGATCTAGTTCTCTCCAAGGAGAAAGCTTTTACATGCCAGCTTTAATTCCTATTACTGGGAAGGAATGTCCTACGAAGGTGAGCACCAGAGCGTATCCTTTGCCCTAAGCTCTCAGTTTCACCTCTGCTGCCTTATTTTATTTACAAGTGACTTGCAACACGCATTTATCTCAAAGTATGGTGGAAGGATGCATACGGGAACTCTGATGAAGAGCAAGATCATTACAGATGGTCTGAAACTACCATTCATATATTTTCCAAAAGGTGCTTGGAGGGAACATTAATAAAAAGAGGGGATTGAAGGTGGAGGTTTGGGTACTTGTCTTCTGTACGGAGAAGGATCTGTAGGGTAAGGTCTCAGAACTGAGTAGTTAAGTGGTTTTAAGATAGCAGTTAATCATTGTTAAGAGCCTTTAAAATCTCAGTGGGATATTTTAGCTCTCATCTACATATTTTTTTTGTGCAGCTTTAATTAATTTAATCTGAAATCAACCTAGTTAATTCCCAGGAGTGTGCGCCATTATTCCAATAAAGTGAATCACCTCTGCAGGCATAGGGCAGTTTTATATACCCCTCTTGGAAATAGTTAAACTTTGCCACAAATACTCAGTGTGTACATAACTGGAGAAAACTGGTTTGAAAAGCAGAAGCAGCCTCTGTGGATAGCATAGATTTGAAAAGGAAGATCTCTTGCTACAACACAGAGATTATCTGTGCCTAGGTAACAGAAGTTATTGGCAGACCTGACAAAAAAATGGCCAAAGAGACAGATGTAAGCAATTCACTTCTCTTGAAATGTGGATGTTATTCAAATCTTCTTTTTTACCTCTTTTCAAATACATTTTCTCTCTATTTTTAATAACTCTTGTGCTATTTGGTTATTTCACATCGGTGGTTCCAGAGAAAATGGAGTCCTGAAGATGTGCTAAGGGAAGAGCTTCCGAGACCACATCCCTAACTCAGGACTCAGACAAATAAGTGACTTCTCATGGGTTAAGGAATTATTGAATGAATTCCCTGTGGTTTAAAAGTACACATGCTAAGTGATATGCACATCTTCTACTGAGGTTTAAGTTGAAATGCTTTGTCTCATGTTTGCTACGGGCTAAGGACATGCACACAGCTAGTCATCAAATCTCATCATGCTGTAAATTGTTAGACCGCTGCTGTGCCTCAGCCCTCACCTCTGACAATTAGGATAGAAAATATGCTCACGTCTACTTGAAATGTACACATATTGACTTCACATATTACCACCGCAAATCTCATAAAGTAGCTGTCATTGGGAATTACTATCAAATAGGGTGTTTCTTGTGGTAAAAAGTAATGTTTATAGGGCAAAAAATATCATTTCTTAAGCCGTGCCTTTTCAAATCAATTGACTTTTATTAAAATCAAGTGAAAGTAGTATGTCAAGAAGAAGAAATGTAGGCAATGGTTGCAGAAAAAACAACAAGAGTGCTGGAAAGCAGAAAAGAGAGAAGTATAAGCTTTCAGAGTGAATCTTCAAGAAAAGGGCCAATATGGTCATAGATATGTCTAAATATGTCAGCGCAGGAGCCATTGGTCTTGGGATTTTCCTCTGTTCACAGTCTTCCTGATCAGACTGAAACTGGAATATACTTCTACAGATTTCAGAATGGATGTTGAAAAATTGGAGAATATATTGGAAGGAATAAAAATTGCCAAAGCCCTAGAGGTATTCCTTACATGACAACTGTAATAGGCTCAGCCAGTTTAGCTAATCAGAAAGAAGACTGAGAAAATATGTGATTGAGTTTCTACCAACTAGTAAAAAAGAGGAAAAAAAAGACAGAACTGTAGATAAAGCAAGACAAATGCAAATTTGAAATCAGTAATAAAAATTTAACTGAGAGGGTAATTAGTCCTTGGAACAAATTGCCAAGGGAATTTATGGATTCTTCACCTCTTGATCCTTCTTGAAGGCTTCCTTTTCTCAGTGAACTCAGTACGATGATAATGGTGAAATCCATCAGAAAATAATCTGAATCTTTTTCCCCTGAAAGTTTATGAATGTGTAATGGAGAAAAGCTGAAAGTGTGAGCCAAATGCAAGCATTTGCAGCAAAGCAGGTCACACCAGGCCACTGGCACCAGAATGGTTGTATTATTTCTTCAGCAGTTTTCCAACACGAACAAACAGCTGAGATTATCTCATGCTGCTCCATCCCCTCCAATGATCCACTCTCACCTCGGCCAGCCACTCGGGTCCCAGATGCTGATTGCTGTAGGAGGGAATATTTATGCCCCACAGAGACAGCTTTGCGGGGTTAGTGGGAGACTGCATCCTTTCAGCCGAGGTCCAGGGACTGATGAATGACTTTTTTGGGAAGATGAGCCCCCTCACTGCCTCTGGAGAGGAGCCTTAAGCTTATGGAAGAACTCATCTTCCTGCCAAAGATGATAAATCTAACAGAGAGCAAGGGATGCTTTCTGCAGGGAGAGGCAAACTGCGGTGTCCGCTATGGATGTCTCGCTCAGATCTAAATTACTGGTGGTTAAGACGCTGCAGGTTTGCAGGCAAAGCTCTGAAATCAGCTTGAAGCCACCTGCAAGAGCTAACAAGAGTTGAGCAGCATAAACCCCAGGCATGCCAATGGGTGTGAAGATGGCACTGAGCTCGGCTGGAGGGCACTGGCAGAGGGACCACAGTGGCTCATGCGATAGAGGACTCATGGCAAGGAAGGCTCAGCACCTCGCAGGGACTGGAGCTGGGATGCCGGAGACAGCTGTGCTGGCGTCATGCTCGGGGCAAGATCTCCACCACCATTGCCCCTCCGGATAACGTGTTGTTCCCATGCTTTGCAGGCAGGGAGAGGCCTGCCACCCTGTTCCCCGTAGCCCATGCCGGTTGTAGGCAGCCAGCCTTGCCGGCGGGTGGGGGGAAATCTGCCGCCCACCCATGCCACAGGAGGCGCGGGGCGATGGCGGGCGATGGCAGGCGATGGCGGGCGTGGGTCACAGGCGATGGCGAGTGATGGTGGGCGCTTATTGAGGGCGGTGGCGGGCA
>NW_009242820.1:0-5234 GCF_000690835.1 Fulmarus glacialis | reverse complement strand
AGCCCATGGGCAGCCTATCTCTATACCGATGCAGGGTGGTGCCCAAAACTGAGCCGTACTTACTGTGAATCAACCTCTGAGGTGGGCTTGCTTGCTCTCAGATCCCCATGCCGTAGCAGAAGGCTTGGCGTTGCACAGCTGGGTTTATGCCTGACAGAGTGCCTCTGTTCTAGAGGAAGTGTGTGAAGCATCCCTTAAAGGGCAGCTGAGATACTCCCACTCAGACAAAATATGAAACCAGAATTACCCACATCCTTCTCTGTAGCATCAATATCTCAAGTGCATCTTCCTCTGCTTCACAAGAAAAAAAAACCTGGGGGAAATCCTGTGTTCTCTTCCCAGATTTTTGCTAGAGCTCTGACATTTTGTGTAAAGAAGTATAATGGTCCCAGCTTAATTTTGGGTAAAGAGTATCTTGTAATCCATCTTTGCTTGATTTGCTGAATTATCTTTCTTGTCCCACAGATTTGTTAGTGGCTTTGCGTACTGTATAGGAAAAATGCCAGTCCAGTGGTTTATATTTCACTGAATCTGGAGAAATTTAGATCACCAGTTCTGCAAATCAAAATGCACGTGAGCATTCTTTAACTAAAATGAGCAGGACTACTAATGAGACTCATAGGTCTTGTGAGACTAACTTTACTCCGTATTTTAACTTACTGCAACAGAATGTAGTGAGCCTTTGAGAAATAGATTATGTTAGGTACTATACAAATATTTTTGTAACTGATTTCTGAATATATTAAGATACAGATTAGCAGGTTGAGTATCTTAAACTGATGAAGAAAAATGTTAGCAATTAAAAATCTCTTCCAGGGATTCTGAAAATGTGATGAGAAGCAAATGACATCTGGTTATACTAACATCTTGAAGAAGGCCTGAACCTTTTATATAGCATTGCTCTGAAGGCACTTGTCTTGATGAAGAAATTTCAGCAGCAGTTCTCATGTGGCAAGGTGACGAAGTGAACACAGAACGCACCTACATCTCAGTGCAGGTGACAATCAGCTCCTGGTTTTACTCACAATATCTGGATTAAAAGCCCCTATGCAGACTTTGGGCGTATCTTCATTTTGCTTGTAAAACCACCTTAACAATACAGCCTCCCTTGCTGTATTTTCCAGGATGTGGTGTTTCAGTGTTAACATAAAACTACTAATGAAAAAGACATGTAAGCAAAAATGTTGTATTCTGCTCTGCTACTATTAGCAGTAGTAGTGTGACTATGCTACTATTGAAAAATAAGCAGGTTACAGCAAGAGCCAGATTCTCTTCTTCCATACAGAGCTGTAGAGTGGGACTATTGTCATCAGATTTTGTATATGTGGGAGAATGAATATCAAAAAGAGCCTTTGCAAATACAGTGAACTTTAAAGAATGTTGGTGGAACCGTGACAGACCCTTCCACAGGGAATGGTAGCACTTTCGAGGATCTTAATAGTTGGCAATTGCATTTTAAGTTAGAAATTTTAATTGCTAAGCAGAGCTATAAACAGCTATCTCATCATTTTCATAGTCTGTTGCATTTGCAAACAAGGTTTTCTGAGCCCCAATAGTTGTACAGTAACACCTGAAATGGATCTCTGCATAAATTAATTTCCCAAAAGCCTAAGTTGCCTAGAAGAACTGGCTTCCTACAGAAAAAAAGGTTTTTCTGAACAGTTGTGTAACATGTATTCTCCTAAAGGGAACTAAAAATTGACCTTTCAGAAAGAGGGAGTTTAGAGCAATTACTTGCTCCTCAGTAGTCTCTTTGAAATTTTGCTTTACAGAATTAAACCTTAGAGATTCCTTCCCCTGTTTTTCCTCAAGGCATCTATAGTTTGATCACTGACATGCTCTCTCTGTGGGCTAAACCTAGTTTTATTTCTAAGAAAATGTTGAGCTCGCTGGAGCATATAACTTGCCATACTTCATTATGTTCATTTAGCCCCGTTGTGTATCTCTAACTGTTGTCAATTCCCAATGCTTCTGAGAAGATGCAAAACCAAAACAAACCCAAATATATTTTCGACAGAATTGGGGTGATGGAGCCTTCATTCTGATTACTAGCTTGTTTAAACTTCGTGTTTCAAGCTGTTTTTTTCTTTTAATACCTTTTATATAAATAACAAGAATATCCAGAAATACAGTAATTCAGGACAAGAGAATATTGCCCTCCTTCTTAGACTCTTGCTGTGTGTTTTGACTTCAATAACATCCTGGAGCAGTGAGTTTCACAGTCTATTTTGTTCTTTGATGAAAAGACAACACTCAGTTTCAAATATACGAGTTGTCAGCTACACAGTCTGCCTCCTCTTGTACTACAAGACTAAGGAAATGAAAGCTCACAAATCACATTGTCTATTCTATTTTTATGTTTGCAAGCCTTTTGCTTGCAAGAATTTCTAGGGAATATTTACTAAAAAGTGACCTAAATAATACTGTACTTCCCATTTACAAACAGCTTAACAAAACAGAAGTTAGAAAGGAAAAAGTAAAGGAAGGGAAATGAGACAGCAACTACACTTTCCCTAAAGGACAGTAGTTATAATTTAGAGTTGTCCTCTGATTTCTTAGTGCAGGTGACAGCAACTGACCTCCTTAGGTAGTACTTTATTCACCGTACTTAGTGTCAAATCCAGTGGATTGACCACCTGCCTCAGTTTAGGCTGCTGCATGCCAAAATGTCACCATGTAATTTGGGTTAGTTGCTCCCAGTCACCTGCTGTCCTTTCCTACTGACCATCCTGCTGGCTCTTCCTTTTTGTTAGTCACTCGCTAGTGATTTTGTGCTTTTTCATAGGAGACCACGTATAAAGACACAAATAATCCTCGTTGCCCCAGGAAGATTGTTATTTACAAAGCTTTTCGTTCCCCTTCTAGGAGCTGCTGCGTCCCCAGGCTGAAAGGGAGGTTTTAGATTAGGATGACTGCTAGCCCCGAGCACATTTATGCTGAGTTAGTTTGCCCAGGCTTTTCACACATTACTGTAATTACCTCACTGTTTCAAATTTATACCATGCTTTTTCTCAGTGGCTGACTTGTTAACAGAAATACAACAAAGCATAAACTTCCAACAGAAGGTTTCAAGCCTGCCCGTTTCTGTTCAGCTCTTTTTCTATCCACAAGATGCCAACGGAGCACTCACCCCCTCTTGGTTTTCCATTCCTCTACAGTGCTCAGGAAAGGGCTGTTGTTTTTTTTTTCCTCCTAAGCCTCGGGCTTGCATACTTGAATGTCTTCTTATTTATTTCCTTTCTTAGGCAAAAAGTTCTAATTCAGTTAGAGGCCTTTTTTTCATGCTCCTTCAGTGTCTCCAAATGTCTGTAGTTTTTTAGGCTGCAACAATCAGAGCTGTACACAGATTTCAGCTGAGGTTGTATGATCTGTACATATATGAATCCTAAACATTTTGTTGATCGTAGCCACATACTGTATTGGCTACATTGATAGCTCTGTCTTTTTCTGGAAACAATATTGTTAACATATAATGTGCAAGATTAATTTTTTACCTTCTCTACCTTGTGCAAACTTCATTTGCCATCGTGCTCCCTGTACATCAACACTGATTAAATTTCCGCAGTCTTTTGGAGATTGACAATAGAAATAAAGTTTGCAGGGCTCAGCTGAAGCAATGAGAAAAAAATTCTCAACTGTACTTACAAGATAGGAAATGATGTAAAGAAGCAAGAAAGGGCAGATCTTCAAGCTACCAAACCTCCATTTTCATGCAAAGCATCAGTGGTTTTGACTGGCTCCATGTAGAAGAAACTCCATATAGAAGATGATGAGCAATCAGCAGGGCAACCAGAGTAACTCTCCTCTTGATCTGTTAAGTGGGAGCAAGGAACATATTTTGTTTAAAAGAAACAAAAAATGACCAAACCAGAGGTCTTAGCAGGAGGAATGCTTTATCTCATCTAATTAAACTCAAAAGATGAACATCTGAGCTATAGAGATGCATGCAGCAAACAGATGTTCAAACTACTCCCAGAATTCGTCAACTCCAGGATGTAACAAAATTTTGAATTTTCACATGGAAAAAATAGTAACCAAACCTGCTGGTTTCAATGTAGGCTGCAAGTAGCATTTAATGACAAATGTTGAACTTAAAAATGCGTTATCTACAGACTAGTCTCAATACTAGTTCAGGATATAGAAAAAAAATGTTCATTGTTTAACAAGATGAATGACTTGGACTGGTACTTCTTCTGCCTTCGTAGTCTATCTCAGTTTTATAATTATTTTCAGCCGAGCTTTTGTCATCAAACTAGGTTCCTCTGCAAGTTTACTTGATAACTTTAAAACCTATTAGCCAACTTGAGCCAAATGCAACAAAGGTAGGGGCCTTGGAAGAAATTAATATCCTAAAAATTTCATGTAAATGGCCATCAGGAAAGAAGAAAAAGACAATTGAGATGTCCCCAGCTGGGAAGGATTGACTGAGCAATCTCATAACTTCTCGGTCAGCAGGGAATCCACACCAGGTAGAGCTCTCAAGTTTGCCTCAGCACAGGGAAGAATTACAGCTACACCAAGTCAGTCAGTTATAGGGCTCTGTTTCCAAGCACACACAGCCTCTGTCGATCTAGTTTCATGGAGCAACTTATCTATTTTGTAATTTCAACTTCAGCAGTATCTGAAGTATCAAATCTGTCCTCATCTGCCATCCTTTCAACCTCTGTTCACCACTGAATTTCACGAATGACGTGTAATAGAAAATCATTAGCAGAATTCAGACCCTTAAAGGGACTAAGTCAAACTAATTTCCCATATCACTTTAATCATATTTCATTGCTTTGGTACTCTTGTAATATTCTAGTCCACCTGGTTCTTCAACTGCCTTTAAGGTATCCTTAAGGACAGCCAAAGACTGTGTCTTTTAACATTTTTTCTAAAGGCAAATAAATACTCTTACATCTTTCAGACCTTCTTCATACACAGTGAAATGAAAAAGGAGCAGCCTTTAAAAATATACTTGGAGAAATAGCACACTGAAGTTCTTAGCATCCTAGAATTATCTTGCCTTATGTTTCTCTTTGCTGAACTTTAATGGCGGGTGATTTGTTCTGATAAGGTCAATTGCAACATAATAACTGCTGCAAGAGCACGTGCCTTCTTAAGGCTAAATTACCTGCCAGACTCAAAATTGCATCTTTGTAGGTGTGCTGATGATAAAGCCTTGAGAGTAATCTAGTTCTGCAAATCAAGTGCCTTGATACATTAGTAGTCAGAGCAGTTATCCTCAGGGT
>NW_009242819.1:0-5266 GCF_000690835.1 Fulmarus glacialis | reverse complement strand
AGCAGGTACTCGTAGCGTTTTCCGGGAAGGGGTGGGCGCAGCCCGGTGCGACGATGGGCCGAGCCGAGCCGGCAGCCCCGGGCTGGGGCAGGGAGGTGTTGGCACCGCCGCGGCCTGTGCAAAACCGAAGCCGTCTGACCGCACTGGGAAATTAAAGCTGCTGGGGTGAGCTCGGGCTTGTTTCCCACCTCTCGCGTTCCGCAGTGTTAGTTACGCTGCAGAGAGACGTAAAAACAAAAAGAGTTGGGTAATTGTCCTGGCTGTTGCAGTAAATGAATAACTGGGAATAACCAAGGGCTCCTATGCGTGGCGTTACCCTCGTTGCACTGATGGCTGCTTTATTTCCCTTTAATTCCTGCCTTCCTCAGGGTCCCCTAAATTAGGTGTTTTTAAGAACTTGACCCGGAGAGGAGTTAAGGGGATTTATTAAAACTAAAATGCTGTTGGCTGCTGGGTCCCTTGAGGGACGGAGGCTTGGAAGTGCCTCCTCTGGCAGGGACGGAGGCTTCGGAGGTCGTGGGACCACACGCAGTTGTGCTTGGGAAGGCGTTAACCTTTCCTCTTTAAAATCAGCCAGCTGTTGAGTAGCTCAGAGCAGCGACGCTTAGCTCAGAAATGGCTTTAATGTGACGATTAATAAAATATTATTGCTTTGAAAGGATGCGGAGGGCACGGAAATTTCATCTGTAGGAATCTGGTTTTGTAATTAAATATAGAAGTGTCGCAGGAAAAGGAGACAAGCCTTTGTAACGTTTCTGCGAGGAGGTTTGCTAATGTCTTCTGCTCTCTCAAGCGCTAAATGGTATGGAAAGATTAAAACAACCATTCTTCTTTAATGTATAGACTGGTTACTGTCTTTGGCAGAAACTTTAGGAAAAGTAGGATCAACTAACTTTCGAGTTAGGGGCTCGCTTATGTTAGAGGAAAATTGTGCCTGTTTGTTTTTTTTGGCAGACTGGTGTGTATAGCAGAAAAAGCTTCCACTGGGTTGGTGACCCAGGTAGATAATACTGCTGCAAAACATCTCTGTGCTGTGCAGCAACTTAGAAACCACGCTGCGCCGGTAGCATGCTGCATGGGACGAGAGGAAGGCTCCTGCCCCAAGGACTTGCCACTTTCAGACCCTAAATTGCAAAAAATAATGTGCACGTCGCATGGATCGGGACATGGCTGCGCGTGCAGCGTCCGTCCTGGCATGTTTGTTCAGCTCTCGCTTCTGCGCTTTACACCCCCTCCTGTGTTTGCTTCAGTTACCTCGTAGGGCTGAATGGATCCATACGTTGAAAAGGGATGTAAACAATTGCAGGATTAAGTAATAAGGTATTGGGCGGTTGGGAGCGCCGCAGAGGAGCAATAGTGGAGAGGCAATTTCCTGCGGTTGCAGAGGAGAAAGCTCTTACACCGAGGGCTGCGGGGCTAAGCAGAAAGAGCACGGGAGCGCAGGGCAGGAGAGGTGTTTTAACGTTGAGAAAAAGGAAGGAAATTGCGAGATAAGGGGCTTTAAATGTCTAGGAGGTTAATGTTTCCTGCAAGGTGAGCTCCAGGTCTGAAATCCGTGCTGTTACACCCAGGGCACGCTGAACGAGCGGCTTCAGCCACCCTGAGCTGCTGCAAGGGGCCGGGGCCACCTCCTCCTGGGCTCCCTCGGTGGAGTGGTTTAGGAGAGCCGGGAGCTGCCAGGCTGCAGCCTCCTCCTTCTTTCTACATCCAGCTGGAACTGCTGTGAAAGACAAGAGTTTGGATGACCACCGTGAATCCTTTGCTGAGTGAAATCTCTACTGAGGAAGGGCTGTGTTGGGGAATCTTAGGAAAATATGGCTATTCAATTGTAATCTTGTTTCAGGTTGTGTATTTTCTTCCTTTTTTTTATTACTACGGCTATATGCATAAAAACATGAGCCTTATTTCTTTAGAGTTCATCTGCTCCTGCTGCTTTTGCGCTGCTTGAAGCCCCAATCTCCCCGTAACAGCAGCCATTTGTGATATTGTGAAGGGTTATTTGCTTCAAAAAGAGGGAAGGGAGCAGCGGGGAATCAATGAATTCTTACGGCTTTGGTGCTGCTTAGCTGGCCATGTGGACAGGGCGAGGAAAAACCTCCTGTGCTGGCCATTGTACCTCAGCTGCAGGAGACCTTCTGCAGCTGAAACACCATGGTGGAGCAGTGGCAGCACTGGTTATTTATTATAGGGTATTTAAAAGTAGACTAATAAAGGCAGGATGGTGAAAGTGCTGGTCTGGGAGCTGGGATTCAGACCGTGTTGAAGAAATCCCGAGTGACCCAAAGCAGTTTCTGTATGTTCCTGTGAAACAGAAAGAGCACATTTCTGTTGGTTGTCTTGTCGCCGTAGCTTGCAAGCTTGAGGAGTCAGAGATTCCTACACTGAGCCCTGGTAGATTGGGTCTCTGGTCTCAGGTAAGGTATCCAGCCATTGGTACAAGTCTTGTGTGATCATGGTTGGTTCTTGTAAGCATGTGAGCTCAACTGGCCAGGAAACTGCATCAGCCCCAGGAGAGCCAATGATCCCGAGAAACTGCCCTTTCCGCAGCTGTGGAGCACGTCTTGCTCCCCTCTGGCTGCATGCCCTGTTACCTGGGCATGGTGTTGGGAAACAGCCAGAAAGGCTCTGTTGGCAGCTGATGTGGGAGACTGTAGGCAAGTGGTTGATGGCCATCACAACTCCTCCCGCCGTTTGGGGGAAGTTAAGACTTGCAGCCAGCTGGAGGGAGGTGTATAAAAGCAGCTCTCCATTATTAGAGGGAGATCTTCCTATGAAAACCAGCCCAAGGAGGAAGGAACCAGCAATTTTGAGGCAGAGGAATATTTGTGCTAGCTTTCCCCTTCTGTAAAGATGTGTTAAGTTATCCTTGAAATAAAGCCTGATGCTGCTTTCTTGGTACATACCTGGTGTTGAATTAAGCCAGAGTCTGCCTGTGGCAGGTACAAATTTGAAGTCGGGCCACTGCAGGCGAGACGACTGTACCTCCAAGGGTGGGTGCGACCATGAAGAAAGGCTCCTGCACATCGGTGCAGGGGATGTGGCTGAGAGCATCAGGAATGCAGTGTGTGGGTCTGTGGTGGTGGACACCTTCAGCTGCTCCAGTTCCATCTCTCCATTGTACTGGAAGAGGGGCAGAGCGGGGTAACGAGGTCGCTTTTCGGGGAGAGGTTACATCGGCAGGACTCTAGTTTGCAAAAGGTACAGCTGAAGGGGGTGTGATCAAGGCTGTGAAGTGATTAGTGGTGCTGGGAAGTAAGTAGTTCATGTGTCCCATGTCACCGGAGCACGGGGACGTGCAATGAAATTACCAGGCATCAGATTTAAAACCAATAAAAGGAAATACTTTTCCCAGACAGCACACAGGGAAGCTGCGGAGCCAATGCTGCAGGATGCTGGGGACGCCAGGGGTGCGGATAGATTCCGAAAAGGCCACCAAGGGCTGTTAAACGTCGGACTGATGATAGAGCCTGTGCCGCGGGCAGGCCCTGGGAGGGTGCTGGGGGAGTATTGCTCTCTGCTTGCTGTGGTGTCACTCTGTGGTTCAGCATCTGCTACGAGCTGCCGTCGGCTCCGTCTGGGTAATAGCCTTCTGCAGACTAAGAAAGCAACAGTCGTGTCTTCTGTCTTTCCTGCTTTCACAGTAAAGTGCAATAAAACCATGAATCTTCTACAACGGAGGATCCAGCACCGCAGGAATTTGACCGAGGAGAATAGCTGACCTTCTGCTGGGATCAGCCTCGCCTGTTGTAGTGTTAGAGCTGCGTGTTGGGCAGGCGGAGGCAACGCAAAGGATACGATGTTCAGCCTGAATCGTGCCAGAAGTGAGGGGCATGTCCAAGAGCTGTTCCACGAGGAAGCACAGCAGGTATGTCGGAGAGCCATTTCCCTTCATAGCCCAAGTTTCCATCTCCGTGGTCTCTGCACCTCCTCCTGGTCACCTCTGTGGCAGGTGAACAGGACTGAGGCAACAAAACTGCCCTTCTTTTTGCTAAGTAAACCTGAGGTGTATTGCTTAGAAAGGGAAGGAGGGGAGTTGGTTTCCAGAGGGCCGGAGGGAGCAGTTGCAATAGGAAAACTGCAGTTTCCCTGGAGTTTCAGGTCTCAGTTCCAGCAGCTGTGAAGTTCACTGGTGCCCCAAGTACCAGAGTCCCGTGGCTCCTCTAGAAACATAGTGTCCTCATCAGAGATGACTGTGTGTGATGGGAAGACCATCTTAACCTACTCTGCCAGTCCCAGGTGGTCCAGCCTGGTTTGTCATCTCATCTGAGAGACTTCTCCAGTGCACCGAGGGCCCTGCTTGTCTTAGTGGGGTGCTTGGCAGGGACAGAAGGAGATGTACAATGTATAGCTGCAGGCTCAGTAAAGGACCCCTTGAATGGTGGTTTTGGTTCATGTAACATCATCAGAGGGGTTAATTTGCTGAGGCTGAGTAGGATTCTGTTGCTGCTTATCCTACAAGAATATAAATAGGGTATTACAGGGAACCCCCTCTTCCAGGGCCCAGGGATCCCAACAGCTCTGCTGCCCCTTCATCTTAGGGACAACTTGCAGCGAAGTGGTGTCTTAGCAGCTGTTGGTGGCCATGCCACTGTTCGTGGCTGGCTGTTGCAGCACTTCTGCAGCCTGCTTGTAAAGCATGAGAGGTAAAACCGACGGCTTTGCTTTCCTCTAGGTATCTCAAACGCAGACCAAGCCCTGGTGGAAGATCCAACTGTTTGTGTGGGAGCCGGTGCTTTTTGGAACATGGGATGGTGTCTTCACCTCCTGCATGATTAACATTTTTGGAGTGGTTCTTTTCCTGAGGACGGGATGGCTCGTGGTGAGTGAGTGCTGACTTGATTGAATGTGTGAATAGACATTTTGCTCTTCACCTCTTTATCTTGTATCTCCATCACCACCCTTCAAGTGTTTTGGATTCTGTGCTGTTCATTGTAGGCATTGCTTACATCCTCTGGTATTTGGTAGCATTTCAAAAAGTTCCACTAAAATGTAAAGCTGAAGTGGTCTTTGTAAGTGGTTTCTGATTTTAGCTTCAGGAAACAAAAAGAAAAACACAGCAACCAACCTTGACAATGAACAGGGACACCCTTGCGTTGTGTTGTTGAGACAAAATAGCCGCTTTTCAGGTAAAGCGTATTGCCGCAGTTACAGCTACTGGGCCGTCTTCCCAACCCCACCGAAGCAGGTCTCTTCCAAATGTGTCAGTGTTGGAGTCCCTGATGTCCTCAGTCAGGTGAAACTGTCATAGAATCATAGAATCATTAAG
>NW_009242818.1:0-5293 GCF_000690835.1 Fulmarus glacialis | reverse complement strand
TTAATGATTCTATGATCCTTCTATTCTATTCTATGAAAGAGCTGGGAAGTGCCCCCAGTCACAGGGAGCTCCCGATCTTGCTGGCGCACAGAGAGCTGATGCTCCACTTTCCAGTCCCTCCAACACCTGACAGAGCATCACTGTCCACACATGGCTGTGGCATTTGTGACCTCCAGGCGAAAGGCTCCCATGGACATCCAGCGCCCAGCACCATCACCCTGCTCCTTTGTGCCCTGGCACAGAGAGGTGAAGCCAAAGGGGAAGGCAGCAGCCACAGGAGGACAGGCACACAGCTCAACTCTCCTCTCTGCCTAGAGGTGGCCATGTCCATGTTTCCTCCTGGGAATGGCCCTGGCCCTGACCTCCCTTGAACCTATCCCATTTAGCACAGGCCAAAACTGTGTCAGGGAACCATCCAAGAGGTGTGGACGATTACAGGACCATAGTCAGACCGAGGAGTTACTCGGAGAAGTGTAGCCTGAGTGACCACTGGCTTAAGGGTGGGGAGCCCCTTGCAGCACCTACCTCTTGCTCAGGCATCTGGGAGAATAAGCAGGGCTTTACTGTCTCTACTTGGGGGCAGGAGAGCAGAAGGGACTGGGAGCATCTTTCTCACCCGTGCTGCTGTGGCCAGGGTAGGATGCACCCTTCCCAAACAGAAGCTCAGCGCTCACAGGGGAACGGTTCTCTAACCTGATGCATTGCTTTCCTCCAGAAGGTTTTCCTTTTGTCAGCTCTGGGATGGGTAAGGAAGCCAGGGCAAGGCTGAGGATGTTGGTTTGTTAATGTAGGGCCTCTGGGGTGGAATGTGCATGTGGGTTTGTTCTGTAGGGTCCCTGGTAGGCACTGTGCTGAGCTATGCATGCCTTCACCGGCCTTTCCCTCCACATTCCTGTGCTGCTTCTGAGTTCCTTCCTGCAGCAACGTTAAGCCGTGCAGATCAAAGGGCAGTGATGAACCACAGGTGAAGGCTCTTCCCCAAAGCCATAGGCCAAGACCCACTGAACACTTTCAGCCCTAATCCCTGCCCTGCTCTCCTGCAGCTGGGTCACAGGGCTGCTCCCACCAGCTCAGCCAAGGCCAGTCCTGGACCTGCTCTGATGTGGTCCCGCTTGGCCCACCACTGCAGCCAGACTAGGTTCTTGGCGTCTCTGCTCCTGGCTGACATTTGGCAGAACCACAAGCACTTCAGGGACGCTGCGCTGTGGCTGGGGAGTATTACTAATAGCCTGGCAAGAGGCAGGAGATGGAGCAAGGCTGGCACAGCCTCCTGGGACGAGTGTGGAGCTGCTGAGAGCCCCATTTCCCAGGGCCAGGTCAAGAGGACAAGGAGCAGCCCTGTTACCTGCTGGGCAGCCTAGGAGGATGGGAGCATGGCAGGTACTGGGAGATAAGCTGTTCAGGCTGGTTCAGGAGGTGCTGGAGGTGTAGCATTGCCCCTACCTGTGTGGCATGAGATGACCAGCTCCTGGTGACCAGTGAGGCTCTCTGCAGTGCTAGTTCACTGCAAGGATGTAGCTGTGCTCACATGCCTGCATGTCACGTCACCATGGGTCACAGGTGATGCAAGCAGAGCCAGAGCTGCCTGTCCTTCCTTTTCAGAGGTTGTGGTTGGTTTTGTTATCAACGTTCTCAATGTTTTCAAATTCACAGCCACAGGGCTTCCAGCAGGCACACAGAGCTAGGTTCAGGCATCGGCTGCTCCTGTTGTGCACAGGAGCCACCCTGTTGTGCACCCTGGCAGGGGGACTGGGGCTTGTTTGAGGAGAAGCAGAGCAGAGAGCTGAAATCACTGCCCCCCACTAGGAGATAGGGATGGGATGCGGATGCTGCCTCCACAGATGTCACGGTACTGGCACCCAGGCGTGAGAAGCATCGACAGGACATAAGAGGAGGCAGCGAGCAAATGCTGCCAGGTGCTGTGCTGATTTTGCTCATAAAAAATTAATGACACAACAAATATTTGCAGCCCTCCTGCTGCAGGCAGCCCCACATTGGCCTTGCAGCTGGAGTGCCAGGGAGGGAACAGGGGGGCAGCAATGTGCTTGCACAGCGGGGACCTTACCAGCCCTGCTCGCAGCTGGATGCAGGCTGCTGCAGCTTGCAGCCACAGTGCTGGGTACGGAGCATGCACAGCCCTGCGCTCGCCGAGCTCAGCAACACACAGTGCCCTGGGAAATGTAGTCCTGCTGCATCACCTGTACTGTGTGCTGTTGAGCATAACCAGGCTGCACATGAACCACTGGGGCTGGGACCTTTCCACATGTACCCTGGGCTCCTTGCACTGATCAGGCCTCCTAGCAGGTTGCAACAGACCTTGCTGTGCCCCCTTCTCTTGTTTCCTACGCGGCAGAAGAGGGAGATGTTTGCCAGGGACCAGCCCTCTCATGAGCAGGGAGCTGGGGAACACGCAGGACATGGGCAGGTGCGGAGATCTGCTGGGTGATGTGTGGTGGTGTGAGAAAAGAGCAGCAGCTGTCAGGGGACAGGAGGAGAGAGGACACCTGGGACCAAGCGGCTGCACCCACATCCTGGGAGAAAGCACCAAAGGGAGTCATCTGGGTCAGTCGGTGCTCCTTGTCCTGCTCACCTCCGGGTCTGCACAGCCCCTCCAGGCTGGAAAACCCTCCTGCAACGAAGCCTTGTGCCTGCTCTGGCACAGCTTCACACACTCACTCCCCGCAGCCATCCCTGGACCCCCTGCAGCAGCAGCCATTGATTTTCCTGAGCGTTTGCAGAGAAGAAGCCTCAGGCTCTCGCACATGGGTGCAGAGGAAGGGACTGCTCCAGTTCTGGGCCCGGGGCTCTGAGCAGGGCAAGCTTTCAGTCAGGGTGGGTTACTGTTGGCTGATCCCAACCAGAGCTGTGCTGGAGGACCCGGTGCCACAGGTGCTGGTGTGGAACAGAGGTGGGGGTGCAGCGAGCACCAGGCTTTCTGAATGGAAGCCCCCTGCATCCCTCACTGCCGTGCATGCAGCCTGGCCACCCCATGGCCATGGTGATACTTACAGGACATCCCCAGCCCCTGCACCTCTCCAGCACCAGCCTCCCTGGGCTGTTTGAAGGCTCTTGCCCCTGCTCTGCCTGGGTGATGCACCATCCCTGGCAAACAGGGAGATGTTTGTTAATCGCTGAGCCTTCCCCCGGTGAGAGGGGGAGGGTGCAAAGCCCAGATGGAGAAGGGCAAAGAGGACAAAGCCCCACTCCCCTGCAGCTCCACAGGAGCGGAGTACAGCCACGGAGACCTCCTTCCTGCTCTTCCTCACCAGGGCTTGAGGAGCTTAATTCAGGGTTCGGTGCAGGCTCAACCCAGCCTGGCTTTGCACCTAGCTGCCCAGAGTGTACCTGCCTGCACCACAGGAGGGATTTGGGGCACTGGGGACCTTTAGCCATGTCTCAGCTCAATGCTGCTGTGCTAGGCAGGAACAGAGTGTGGTGGAAATAGCACAGTAGAGTTACCAGCACTGATGAGAGACGGGACCGTAAATCCTGCAGCAGCAATTTCCACAGTCAGGGCTGTCTCCAGAGCTTTAATTTATCCGTCACAACTTAATTGGATGTAAACCCAGTCACTTGTAAGCAGCAGGAGCCCTGAACAGGCAGTGGTCCTGAGCTTCTCTCTGCAAGATGCCTTGCCAGGACTTCCCATCTCTGCTGCGGTGCCTTGACCCTCAGGAGGCCGCTGCTCATGTGCACTCAAGAGAAAGGGAGAGGCAACATTTGCTCTTCTTTGGCCGCAGCTGAGCTGCCTTTGCTCCTCTGAGTGGCTCTATACACCACTGAGGAGCTGGTCACTGGGCTGTGGGTGCAGCAGGTTGCTCAGATTTTGGGTACCAGGGCTGAGCCCGGGGAGGCAAGAAAGGCATCCGAGCAGCTGCAGCTGGCCACTGTGGTGGAAGGGCAGAGCCTGCAGCCTCCTGTCCCCACATGCAGACACTGGTGTCTCCTCTCCGTGCCCATCACAGGAGGCCCGTGAAGCTGCTCCTGACATTCTGTCGGGCTATTGTCAGCAGGACAGATGCGTGGCCCAGGAAGCCTGAGAATATGGCCTGTTGCACAGCACGGTTCCCCATGGCTGCAGCAGCCTCCCTGGCACACGCCATCGATCACCCTGGCAGGCGGAGGCACCAGGCTGGACCAGTACTGGTGAGGAAAGGGATAGCTCCGTCCCCGCAAGGTAGGGACTGGCAGAGCCCTGTCTCCAGGCTCTGCCTCCCCACACATAGGAAACTTGCCCTGCACAGACCCACTCCCTTCTGTGGACCTGGAAAAACAGAAATACCATGCATTTCTAGGGGGGAGCAGGGGGCTGCTCCCACTCTAAAGAAGTCAGAGGCTCAGTTCCCCTGCTCTAGACCACAGGGTTATTCTCCCTCCTGGACAAGGAAGAAAACCCAGGGCTCATGGTTCATGGTGTTTACACTGTGTTTGGTGGCACGTGGAGCCAAGCACTGGCCAAAAAATGCCACACTAGGAGACACTCCATGTGGCTGCTTTTTCCAGCAGGGAAAGCAGCTAGAGTGGTGCAGGGCATGCGGAGCCAGCCGTGCCACATAGGGAAACAGCTGCAGCAAAGCAGTTGCGGAGTAGCTGCGGCGGCAGAGCAGCACAGGAGGGTTGCGGCAGCGCCCAGGGAGGCGGCTGAGGCAGGGCTGGGCCAGCACAGGCAGGTGGATGCCAAGGACAGCAACAGTGAAATGTGTGGGACAGAGCAAGGACAGATCCAGCTGCAGGGAGTCCCTGGGCAGGAAGGACAGGACAGGTCAGGGAAAAGGCCTGGGGGTGAGCAGGAAGCAGGAGGAAACTGGGGAGAAGTGGGAGAGCTCAGCAGAGGAAGAAACATGAAGGGGTACAAGAGGCGCTGGGCATACGGTCACTGAGAGGCTGCACTTCGCTCCTCCTCCAGAGGACAGACCCCACAGTCCAGCCAGGGGTGGGTGCATGGGCAGAATCAGAGCCCCACATCCACAGCATCCATCCAGCCTGGTGATGGCTGTGAGGAGAGATCCAAGCCTGTACCAGTGGGGCCCATCCTGGCAGCAGCTGCTTGTATGGGGGGAATTGGACCCGTGATCCTTGTATGGTGTGGGGCTGAATATATGGGGAGATCAGATCCCCACGCCCTTTGTCCATCTGCCATGAGGAGGCAGAGAGTCCCGCAGCTACAAGGAGCATCGGGCAGGGCCCAGGGGAGAAAGGGAGTCCTGCATTTACAATGTGCATCCAGGTGGGACCCAGGGGAGGAAGAGTCCCTCGTCTACAAGGAGGATCCAGGCAGGGCCCGGGGTAGGGG
>NW_009242817.1:0-5230 GCF_000690835.1 Fulmarus glacialis | reverse complement strand
AATGCGTTGTGTCCGTGACTTCCGTGTCACAATAGCTCTAAAACATCTATTTAACTAGAGTGTACTGGTGTATGGACAGGTGATGAAATAATAAGAAAATCTTCAAACTCTGTCTATGCATATTAAGTCTATGAGAAAATGAAATCAGGGATTTATGCAGAGCGTGTGCATTATGTTCACACTTTCCACGTTGTCTGTATGCTTTCATATCACCAAAAGCGGTGGATTTTTTAAGATTTGCAGCAGTATATTTGAGGCAGAGCACATTAACTTTGAGTCCACTGAAGCCAATGAGATGTAGCTCCCGCCTTGCGCACTGAAGTTTTGCCACTGGTTCCAGTAAAAGCAGCATTAACCTCATTATTAGACAAACTAATATTTGGCCATTTAAAAAGTGGTCTGTGCTTCAGCTGCAGAGGAAAAATAGCTGTCCACAGAGTAATGGGAACCTATATACTGATATACTTCACTGAAGAAGAGTAACACATCACTCAAACTCTGGATGGATACTCTCAACCCAAGATGGCATTCCATATTAGGAAGAGCACCAAAGACTAGCCCTCTTTTCAATCTTTCAAATACTCTCCTGAAAGTTGGACAAGCCTTCTGCAGCTATGATCCCCAACAAATAGATAAGTCACAAGAGAAAGCTGGTATTCAGATATAACACATCTTTCCTAATAATCCATTAACTATTATGGCCATAGTTTACACAAGAAGTGTGTAATTATTCAGTAGGAAAATGTGATGTACTGTGGATATATGGAAAATTCCAATGTGAAAGAATTAACTTGATGGTCTGAGAAAAGGCATGACGCAACAAATACTATACTCCATAGCATACATACAGTATGTCTGTCAAGGAAAGAAGTAATTTATGCTCCTTTTACAATTTATACCAAGTTGTCATCATTAAAGAGTGAAACAGAAATAATTACATTCTCATACAGTCCTAAAACTTTCTGTATGCTTTAGGACACAAAATTGCAGTGAGGGCCAAAATTGCATTAGGGCAATAGCTGCCACCTATCATTAACTTTAAAGACTCGCTGGATACTAGTACATGAAAGGGTGGGAAGTGAAACTCAAATTCAATGGGTGTAACACATTGGCGAGTCTGTAGTCAGTGCTGTTTGTTCCTGTCGCTACTATTTTTACTAAAGTTGTAAAGCATTTTAGGTTATCAAAAAGAAATACAAAGAAATACTTTCAAACAAAGCTCGATAAACAGATTTTTAGAAAGTTAAATCATAACACCTAGTCTAAGTAAATTGTACTTGAGAGAGCAAATGGTTAGAGGTTTTGTCTGTGCTGATTACTTAAAACATGAATAGCATGAAGATGTACAGAAGAATCTACCTGTAATCAAGATGCAAGTTGGCTATTAAAATACAGTACTCGCCCTAACTCAAAATAATACTCAGGGTATTTGGTCCGACTAGGAGTCCAAAGAAAGCTATTTCTGAAATATTACTCATCTCACAGCATTATGAGCAACACAGTACAAAATTATGCAAAAGATGTAATGGCCAAACTTTTTCTTACATTCTATGCAAAGTCAATACTGCCATGTTCCTACTGTTCAAATTAATCAGGCATTTATTGATTTATCCAAAAACAATGCTTGCCCTTCTACTCACGCTTGTAAGTCTTCATAACGCATATTCTATGTTATGTTCTTCTACTGAAAGTTCAAATCCTTGTTTTGAAAATCAAAACCATACAAATTAAAGTGCAAGTAAATATTACTTTTTCATATTCATTAGTAGTCCACTACCACTAGTGGCTCTTGATCATACTGACTAGCACCTAGTCCATACAATACCCAGCTCACAACTTGATAATCAAGTATCAGACTATCAATCAGAATAAATTGGTCATACTCATTTCAACTTAATTAAGAAGTTGAACCGAAAAGATTGTTGTGACAGTAAATGAAAACAGCAATAGTTAGACACCAGGAGAACATGCATAAGAACAATCATACACCTGCAGCTATGGGATATTAAATATACCTTCCCAAATTACTGGGGGGTGAAGGGTGGGAGGGGGGAATAAAAAAAAAAGGCAAAACCTTACACCTACCTCTGTCTTTGCTGGGACATAGATTCTTATGTTCCCTAAGAACTGGTCCACGTTACTATGCAATGATGCATCCTGAGAAGAGGTCGTGTTCTCATGAGTTCAGATGACCTGGAACAACATTAATAAAACAGTTCAAGGTTAGATTTATATGTGCCAAATTTCAAACTGCTGAAGTATTCTCTGCGTGTAGCATCCAGCTTTGGAGTTAAAGGTATTTCAGTCAGAGGTTCTTTAAATTTGCATATTTTTAAAGTAAAAACAATTGGTTTTGTCAATAATCCCACATAAGACCTACATTAAAAATGTTTGTTGTCGTTTTTTAAATCTGTGCAATGTTAGAATAACTGTATTCTTCTGAAATAATTGTTGGCTTTTGGAGTATTCAAACAGCTTTTTCTGCAGTATAGTTACATTAATCTTTTCAAAGAAAACCTTAATAGTACAGGCTGGATGTTCTTCAGTATTATAAGTAATCAATTCTCTATTTGAATGGAAAATACTAGTACATTCGTGTATCGTTTACACAGCTATCGGCTAACAAATATTATATTTACAGTGTGACTTTGATTATTTATGGACAATAAGTGTTCCCAGGAAAGATATTTCAAGACGGGGATCCACTTAAGCACCACAAGAATGAATAATGCATTTCAAATAGATGTATTTGACACAATGGAATGAGCTGGTTCTTGACTGTCACAGCTAAGACAAATATGGACATCTGAATTTGCACCTTTATTTTTAATTTTTTTTATTTTATTGAAACAGCAGCCAATGTACCACATCTCAAAAACCCTCCACACTTTCTCAGCTATGAAATATAATTCAAGCACTGATGTTACAAACTTTAAAACAAGTTAGTAATAACAGACTATTAAAATTATCATGCTATGTATAATAAATACATGCTCTGAAAGACCTTAGAATTGAGAACATAAATACAATACAAAGATCATGGGGTTTGTAGAGCTCATTTTAAGTCAAGAAAATGACAACAGATGATCCAGGAAGGCATTTCAAGGTTTCTCCTTCTGAGTTAGACTTAATGAAATCATCCTTGACAACACTGATGTTACTTTACACCAGGGGTTCAAGTGTGTTTGCTTCACATGCCCAAGGCTGATGACTGATTTTAAATGGTGACTTTTATAGCACATTATAGTGTTCAATTGGACAACAGCACACAACTGAGCAGATGGATTTTAAATCACACAACTGCAGTCAGAAAGGGGGCATTCATGTGCAAGTATTATTACATCATAGATTGAAATTTATGACAGTGGAGATATAATGGATTTTCTCTACAAATTACACAATATTCACTGTGCAGACTGTAGTTTTAAAGACATTTAATCACTTACTCTACCTTTTTGCATCCAGTAATAATTCAGAAACTTTCCTTCTCCTTCATTTTCTGTTTTTTGTTTTATTAAGTGTTGAAGCGAATTTTTAAATGCAAAAACTTACAATTAGTTGGGCTAACGTATGTAAGAAGCAGAAGATTCAACTTTCCCAAACCCAATGAAACCTATAATCACACTTTCTAGGGAACACAGCTCAGTGTATTTCATTACAGAACGAAGTCCTCAGAACTCTACTTTCTTTTTTAAATAAATAAATGTAACAGAGTGCTGAGGCTATAACCATGGGCTGAGTAGTGCAAACCACTGAACGTTCACAGTTAACCAGACAATCTGTAAACAAGCAAGCAGATGCTGTCAGCACAGCTTGGCAAGACTGTACAACTTGCATGAACTAGAAAGCCACTGTTGTTGAAATCCAATTAATTTTTTTCCACTACAACTAAGACACAAAGAAGCTGCTTTATACTGAAAAATTAATGAAAGAATCAGCATAATTGACATAACTCCTGTCAAAGGGAGATCTTCAATTGATTTCAACAAGATAGATCAGATCTTTCGAGAGGAAACCTATGTAAAATAAAGGCATGGACAAGATTCCAATCTGTTTTGCAAAATTTTTTAAAACAATTGTGTAAATGCCTTACTTCACCCTCTCAGCAATATTAACAATGTCATGATCAAAAAAATAACTTCAAGTTTATACCTGTGTTTCAAGGTGAAGAGCACTTAGACAGACTTTGTGCAAACATTAGCTAGTTTTCAGTAAGCCCCATATCTATGTTAATGAGACTACAAAGGAGACTGCATTGTTAAATATTGCACAGTCTATTGCTAGTACATTAGGAAGCTAACAGCGTGAGTGACCTTGAAGAATGTTAACACTCTCCAGAACAGCATTGAGCCAGACCCTGCTGCAAAACTACATTCTAAGTACAAACAAATCAGTACAAAAGGCTGCATGTGTGTGGAAAGAAAGGAATCCGGGGGTTGAAACTCTGGGTTACCTCTGCAGTGAAACCATTCTGCACATTAGTAGAGACGTGCTGCATAGAGACAAGTACCTTACTCATGCTTTTACTAGGCTAGTTCATCCTACAAAGCAGTAGATGTAATTTGCATCTGTTCTTAAGGAGGGGGCTTAGAATATAGGGAAGATAGGTGAACTGTTATCAGAAGCTGATTTTGATCATATAAACAGCTTACATAACACTGCAGGAAGCACCTGGGAAGCCCTGCAGAAAGACTGATAAATGATATCATGGTAATTCTACAAGAACGAATAACTGACACAATCCATACTGAAAGACAGATTGATTGCACAAAATACAATTAAATAAATATGAGAAAGAAGTGAAGGTAAAAAAATACTAGAAACTCTATCAATATAGTAGTAAGGTCATATGAAATCAGGAATAGCTTGAGGTTTGTTTTTCTTTAGGAGCTTATAATTGACTCTGAAGCTGAGACATAGAGAGTCAATTACCACTGTGGTGTCTTTTCTTTTTGAAAAGTAATTTAAAGGTTATGTCAATCCTCTTTCAGTAGCACCACAGTCCATGTACTGCTACTCTTATTATTAGGAACTCTGTGAACTGCAGTAAAGATTTTTCTATAGGAAAGACAACATAACTTAAATGAGAGACCCTACCACATTGAAAAGGCTCAGTTTGAACTGATAAGTACTATATCACGAATCATGGAGCTGAAATTTAAGTTCTCTTTCTATTAATCTGATTTCAATTTTAGAAATTGTAGAATAGAATAGAATAGTTTGGGTTGGA
>NW_009242816.1:0-5210 GCF_000690835.1 Fulmarus glacialis | reverse complement strand
TTTTTTCCCTTCTGCTTGTTTTCAGTATAGTGGGTTAGTTCCACGGGAGAGCTGGGACATGTGGCATCCAACCCTGGTGGCTGAGGCCCTGTTTGCAATCGCAAACATCTTTAGCTCCCTACGCTTGATCTCATTATTCACTGCAAATTCTCACCTGGGACCTCTGCAGATATCTCTAGGAAGAATGTTGCTGGACATTTTGAAGTTTCTCTTCATATACTGCCTTGTGCTGCTAGCTTTTGCAAATGGATTGAACCAGCTGTACTTCTACTATGAGACAAATGAACCCGGCAACTGCAAAGGAATACGATGTGAAAAGCAGAATAATGCATTTTCAACGTAAGTGGCTGATCTATTTCTATCCTCCCTCTCTGCCCCCAATATTTTAGTCACTGAGATGTTGTTTACAGGAAAGAGGCTGTCCATTTTCTACTGGTATTACAGTGGTGTCCTGACAGACACATCTAAAGTTACCCTAATAAAAAAAAAAAATTAACATTACATCACTCTGTAATCATGTTCATCCCATACCACAATGAAGTCTGTACGATTCAAGATATCTCAAAAGATAAAATAAAGGGGAGATAATATGAGATTAGAAAGTACATATTTATAATTAAGGGAAAAAAGGTCATCAGATCAGAGCTTGCTTATCCAGGCAGCTGTCACTGCATTTCTTCTGTGTCTACTTGTGGGCATTAAATAAGTTAGGTGTTCTAAAACATGAAGATTCCTTGTAAATGTGATAAACTGAGGCAGGCAAAAACATTCAGTCCAGGCTTCTACTGACCCTGAGTCTACACAATCAAATACTGTATTCTAATTTCTGTTTTAAAGTTTATTTATTTTTGTTTCACTTAAAAAACAATTTTACTTCCCTCTGTTCTGTAGTTCATCTATAGTACCAAAACAGTACCAGATGAATACTAATTCTCTATCTCATCTTTCAACTTCCAATCTGAATCAAACTCCTGCTATAAATACCTGTTCCCTATTACCTTTTATGAATCATATCTAGGCTCTTTTAAAAATATATTTATTACCAATGGCTTCCTTCTCAAAGTAAATAATTTTATAAAAATAACACCTTTTATATCATCTTAATCAAGTAATTTTGCTCAGGCACAGCATATATATCTTGCATATTAATAACATCTTATGCAGGTCTAAACTTTATGTGATCTGAACATAAAAGCACAGGGAAAATTTTCAGAGCTGAGCATTGAGGGAAGCAATATTACTCATCCGGGAAATAGTGGGGACTACTGGTACTAGTGCCAGAAGATGGTGTCAAGACAAACTGTGATGCCTTATGAGCCTTTTCTGCAACTGTGGGCAGGGGAGAATAGTGGTTGTTCAATTTGTGCTCAGACAAGTGTAAACCATACAAGAAACTCCAGAGCAGTACTTTACCACTCATATACACTGTATAATAGGAGCAGAGATTCAGGACCTTGAGTTTCTATAAATAAAAGCATACTGCCCTCTCACATATCTCTGTAGGACAGCACTGTAGTGGGTTGCATGACAAAGTTATGTTTCACAGATGATGCTGCGTGGTGGGAAAGGGGCTGAGCAGTTAAGTTTTGTCCAATTCTGGACAGCAGGTCCCAATGTGCAGGACCACCCAGGGTGGTACAAGTCCCTGCAGTTCAGCAGCCTCCCTGGTCCGGGTGCAGTGGGGACAGCACTGGTGGCCCACACATTCTGTCCAGGTAACCTGCTTCTGGTGTTGAGGTGAAGGAGCAGGAGAGAGGCCATGGGGAAAACTCACTCCAATTAATCTCAAGATATGGGACCAGAGAAGCAGAAAATTTTGCTAACCAGGGCCCATGCTTATGACACTATAGTGTAGCTGAACATTGTACAGAAGTGAAATTATGTCAAACTATCTAGTTGCAGAGGATTTTTTTAAAGTTGATTATTGTTATTTAGCTTCCTAGCTGTTGTCCCAAACTTCTCTAAGGGAATATCATATCATTTAGTTATAAAAGCATAAGTTTCACTTGAGAGTGGCATTTTTGCCTTTTTAATGTCTCCATTCTTTGCGAAATAAAACATATGCTAATGATAATAATGTCCTTCTAATTATACAAGTCCTTTTATCTCAATGGCTCTCAACGCAAATTAGAAATTGCATAAACTGACAACACCAAGTAGGTATGAGGATACCATAATTGTTTTAACATCTTGGTGAAACACAGCCATTGAGTTAGTTCTAGATCCTTGTTCCACCCTCTACTTTCAAGGCAAAGGGTCAAAATACTTCAAAGGCAGGTGTCCAAAATAAGATCTCTAAAACTATATTTATCCCTCAGAAGTTTGAACAAAATCAGCCTTTTACTCACAGGCTTATTTATAGATTCAGTATTGTATATCTAGAGGCTCAGATTTGAAACATTAAGCCATTGTTTCCCTAGAAAGATATTCCATATATGTTGCCTGTATTGTGATGAGTATCATTCATCTCAATCAAGTCAAGGACTTTTGTGTGTTTGGGTTAAAACTAAACAATCTGAAAAGTATATGTATTGTTATTACACAGCTATTCCTTTTGGGTTTTGTTTTTCAGATTATTTGAAACACTGCAGTCATTATTCTGGTCTATATTTGGACTCATCAATCTCTATGTGACCAATGTGAAAGCAAGGCATGAATTTACTGAATTTGTTGGAGCCACCATGTTTGGTACCTATAATGTAATCTCTCTGGTGGTTTTACTCAACATGTTAATAGCCATGATGAATAATTCTTACCAACTTATTGCTGTAAGTTGTTCCTTATCCTTAGATCATTTATAATATATACCTTCTCTCTGTTCCTACATTCCATTTTTCTGGCAGTAAATCTTTTTTGCAGACAGGATGTTGGGACAAATTCTCTGATTTGTTCTAATTCTTTTGCACTGTTCTGGAAGAAACCAAACCCCAACTGGATTGGGCAGAGGGAAATTTCCCCACAACTCTGAATGGGGAAGAGGTGGCCCTGCTGCAGAGGCCAGCTCATGGTTTGAGAAGGATGTCCTGAAGCTGCTGACAAGTGACATGGGCTACAGCCCTGCCCAAGCTGCACTGTGCAGGACCTCTCCTGAGAAAGAGACTCTGCCAAAGATTGTTCTGTCTCTACTTTGTTTTTAATACATTACTATTTATTAACCTTTAAAAGGCTGTTATTTCTGGATTTTTATATAGCATGAATATAGAGTTAATAGAAATTGGATGCCCACGTTTCAGGGACAATTTTGGACGCATTAGCAATTCAAACAAAAGGTCATGACTTCTCATTCAGCAGTGTCCTGTTTTCTCATTTAATGAAAACTGTCTTTATTCTTATCAGAGCTATTGGCTTATTTTTATTTCTCAGCTGTCTATTAAAGAGACTAATGAAAATAAACACTGATTCATCATATGATAATTCAAATATGATCATGCAGAAAGCAAACAAAAAAAAGAAAGCTTCACAGTCTTAAGATTTTAAAATGTGCCTTTTTTTTAATCTGGAAATTACAAGTTTTTCCACAAAATAAATACTGACTACATGTGTTTATATAATGGTAGTTGGCGAAGTCTGGTACACAATACCACAACATACTAACATTCATCAAAACTCAGACTGGAGGTAGAATACTTTTCCTACTAGAACTTCTAAATTACTGTTTTGATTACTGTATATCTGGCTAAATATTGAAGGCTAGGGCTAGATCTGTAGTTTAAGTAAGTTCTTGGCTACTATGTTTGTTGTCCAAATGGAATATTAGTGATTTAAACTTCTTGTTCAGCTGCTAGGATTTAACAATCTCTCCATGGACTTCAGTTTTGATTTTTTTCAAACTTTTCAAAATTATGCAATATTATATAGAATCAAAAGAAATAAAATTTCAAATAAAAATAAATTTAAAACCCCCACAACCTATTCCAAATATGTAATTCTGAAGTAGGAGGAAAAAAAGATACTCGACTCAACAGTTTTAAGTAGCCTCATGATTTGTTGTATAACCTATTTGTGAATTTCTGGGGCTGGCAATTGCTAAGAGAGTGCATGAGACTTACAGACTTGTTGAAGCTGCTACACAGCAGAGTAATTAGAGTGATCTATGTGGAATAATGATGAGCTGCTATTATAACAAAACATCTCTTCCAGAAATGTAACATTTTTCTGCTTGTAATTATCCTTTGTTGTTTGAGAGACTTTTAATTATTTAAAAGCCTGTAGCAAGGAAAGAATGGTTGAAAGCGGATATATACTGTACATATCCAACATATCTTTACTGAAGTAAAGCAGCTTAGCTTTGCTTTGTGTTAAAGACCTTCTGTCAAAAGAAGATGCCAGTATATTAACAACAAAATTCATTAGTACTTCAGGGTTGTTCTAGTTTTAGGTTTTCAGATTTTTTTAGAGGTTTGTTTCACCTCTTCAATTACAGCAACATCTGTGCTGGTGTTGTGTTTCTTGTGTGCAGGATCACGCAGACATTGAGTGGAAGTTTGCTCGAACAAAACTCTGGATGAGTTACTTTGAAGAGGGAGGAACTCTGCCCACTCCTTTCAATGTCATACCAAGCCCAAAGTCTCTCTGGTATCTGATCAAATGGTTATGGAGACATCTCTGCAAGAAAAAAATTAGAAGAAAACCTGAAAGTTTTGGAACAATAGGGGTAAGTCCTGTGTTTTACTCTGCCTGTAGTCCTCCTCTTTGCTATATAGATGAGTCTTTCTCAGCCTTAGAGAGCAGGGAAGCATGTGAACTGTCAGATAATGTGCATATGAGTTACAGAATAATTCTAGCAGAGGATGATGGTGGTTTTTTTACATTCATGTCAATGTATTTGACTAAAGAGAAAGCATCATCGTATTCCTGTGCAATGACAATATGAACCATGACTGTGCGTCATCTATAGATAATGCAAGAAAAATTAAAAGCAATACAAATATCAGAGATCAAATATGTATACTTGTTTACCGATCCCAGAGGTGTGGTTGATGATGTCCAGCTCAAGTGTCACAGTTCAAATATCACTGACATATCATGAAACACAGAATTGTGTATAAAGTATTCACCATGGGATATTCTCTGTCTCTCTGTCTCTCTCTCTACATCTAATGAAATGGGTTTACATTAAAAGCATTCTTACCAAAAACTCTTCGCACTAAAGAAATCATTTTGAAAGGTAACAGCATTTAGCAATAGGCAAGGAAGGAGAGGCGGTGGGG
>NW_009242815.1:0-5212 GCF_000690835.1 Fulmarus glacialis | reverse complement strand
TGTGTCTGTGTGTGAAGGAAGTGGACACATGTAGAAAAAAAAGAGCCCTCTAAACAGGAAAAATAAATCAGAAGTACCACAAACCAGGAGAAACTCAGATTTTCTGAGTGATGCAGACATTTGGAAATAAAAGCCATCTGAAGCAGTAATTTAAAAAACATCGCAACTTCTTTTGAAGTGAGATTTCTCAATGAGGAAAGCAACTTCTTTGGCTCAAGGAAAGTGCAGTGGCACCACGAAGCTCATGCAACTTTCCCAAATACTTCAGAAACCCATATAAATTCATCCAAACCAAAAAGGAAAACATAAAACAAGATATTTGACTCACAAACTAGCCACTAAAATGTCAACTGGCTACACAATGCTCCACCTGCCAAGGCTGAAATCTAGGACAAAGATCCCAGAGGGGTCAAAATCCTGTAATCCCTACTCAGACCAAAGTCCTATTAACTCTCAAACTTCCCCAAAAATGAGAGAAAATACCTATATTATACAATGAGACTAGAGTTAAATGTTTTTTATGAAAACAGTATGCTTGGGGAAGGTGCCAGGCTGCTAGTCCCAGAAAATAGAAAGCAGCTATAGCAGAAGTAGGACTTGCTTGTTCATCAACCTGCTGTGACCTTAGGCCAGGACAAAGAGTTCAGTCTCCCTGCCTGCTTAAATCCTTGGCTTGGGAACTTTTGTAGCCAGCAAGGGTGCTAATTAGAGTCAACTGTGGTGTTGACACACATGTACTGGGAACTGGGAGGAGACCAACCTCATTTTCACAACAGCATCGCACAGAAATAAGTTTGGGTTGGTTTGGTTTAATGACTTGATTAGGATTTGAGCCCATAATTGACAAGGGATAGGTGCTGTATCCGCTGCCAGTCCTCTAAACCAGCCAGCTTCGTATAGGATCAAATTTATATAACAGTCCAGGCTCAGCAGTGACATAAATACGGGTATAAGTTTCATGCCAAGTGTAAATGAGTAATAAAGCAGTTACAAAGTAGTATGCCTGTACACTGATTTGGCATTCCATGTGTGTGCAGAAGCAATTTGGTATGCTATGGGGACAAAATTCAGCCCTGGTATAAATCGATGGGACTCACATCTATTGAACATCCGAACTGAAATAGGACTCAAAAGCATTTTAGACGGTGTAGGAATTAGTGATGGGAGGGATATGTGAAGGGCGTATGGATGGGGAACAGCACAGAAGGGGAAGAGAGCAGGAAAGAAGCAAGGAGAGAGGAGGGTAGAAGGTGAACAGGACCCTCTCTGTTCTTTTTACTGTTTCTTTTCTTCAATTGGAACTTGAATTTTTTTTTTTTAATCCAAACTGTGCGATAAATTGGGGAACGGCTTGGAAACACTTAAAAGCCTTTTAATGATCAGTTACACCTGATGAGTAACAATCATTCAGGTCAGTTCTGAATGAGGTCCAGAGACCTCTGCAGAATTTCCATCTGCTCGCCGCAAACAGCTTCAGGGGAATTTGGCCGCCAAATATGCTTGAATCCATAGTGTTATAGTCGAGGTGAACTGAGCCCAACATATACAGTTTTCTAGACCTAGTTTCCTGCAGCAAACAGACCCCGAGTGATAAAACTACAGTAATACAAACACCGAGACACATGGAATGAAGGACATTGCAAACCTGGGTGAAAACAGTGAACTACTAAGATGTAAGACTGGTAGCTGAAAGCAAGCATGGTTTTACCAGGTGGCTAAGGCAGCTCAATTGCGACTCATTTTATCAGGCACACTTGCATCACAAAAAGCAAAGGAGAGCTGCATGTCTCTGCCGCTCCCCTATATAAACTGAAGCATTCCTTGCAGTGTTTATTATTGCGCTGTGCAAGCCTAGAGGAGACCAGCAAACAATGGTATATGGTATTGCCTAACAGGTTCCAGATTATCCAAATAGTTTGTAAGTGGGCATGAGGGAGCAATGCAGAAGTTCTGCAAATTGTCACCATACATTTCAGACATTTATAAGCTCTCAGGTGTTGATCACAGTGGTTTATTTATATACTATGTGCACAGTGCTAAGGTCCCCACCACTAACAAGGAACAGAAAGCAGCTTTTTGTTATTTTTTTGTTAGATTTTTTTTCAGACTGAGCACTTGCTACCAGTTTTAGATAGCAGGTTTTGATATTTTAGTAAAAACTTATACTGATGTCATTTTTGAACAAACTTCCATTATGGAAAGCTCTACAGACATTTTAGGCGTGGGCATTTGTCTCATCATTATGTATAAATGCACTTGGGTTATCAAAATACTATCTGATACATTTTCTGAGGCTTCCCAGAGCAGGAAAAAATAAAATTCAGGATAAGGCACGAGTATGTGAAATCTCCACTGTCAGCAAGTTGTACAATTTCACTACATCTTTTTTTGTGCATATCACCTGCATTTTGTTACTAAAACCAGTAGAATCTACTTAACTGTATTCAAATCACATTTAAATTAAGTGGCACAGTTTCTGAAAATGTTTCTTCACAACATACTGAACGGATGCTTATAATTGACGTGATAAGTGTAAATTTATTACAATTATTCACCTATTTGATCAACATCCACCCACATAGTGTCACTCCTTGCTGGAAGCTTCATCCATGTATACTTTGAGAAACACATTTGAAGCCACAAAATAGCGTCATGTTTTGGTCCAATGCAAAAGCTCTTTTCTTCCACACTACAAATTGTAGAATAAATAAAAATTGCTCTTGGGTTCTTAAAAATGCTCAGGCATATGCTTCCGAAGGCTATCAGAAACATAAACAAACAAACTCCACAGCACATCACCATCACCCACCCAAAACATTGGTTGCTGTGAGTTATGAATACTTCCATGGCAACAGGTAAAAATTAATAACAGAGAGTGAAATGACGATGAATATTTTCCCATTGGTATATAGACCCTTAAGAACTTTTTTCAGATTCTTCCCTGAGAACAGGGAGGATGGAAACTTCAGGGGAAGCTTGTCTTGTGGACTACACTTACCAGAATAAGGCTGATGAGGTTGCCTTTGACAGGCAGGACATTTCAAAGCCGGCTTCAAATAATATCCGGTGTATCTAGCTCCTGGCTAGACTCCATCAGAGGGCAAAGACTGGCTTAAATGGTAGGTTATCTAACCACCTGCTTGAGTTAGACAGATCTAGGTTAAAACATGCACTTCAAGTTTTAGTTCATTAGAGTCTAGGGCAACGCTTATGCATGAGCACACAGTAAAGCACGTGCATTGTCAGAGCTGGGCTAGGAAACGTTGCAGGGCTGCCTTGACTCCCAGAAAGCTCCATACGTTCTTGACCTTTCTGCCATCAAGCAATCTAAGCAGTCACACCAATTTGCAGAGCCAGAGGTAATTGAGACAAGAGAAAGATCCCACAGGATCTCTGACAGGCTCAGTTCTGCACAGCACAACTTCTCCTGTGCAAGAGCGGACATAACCCCCCTGCCTGTCTCACAGGTGGTATTAAAGTTTAGTCATAATGGATAGAAAAGGGGATAGGAAGAAATTGATTGGCATATGATCATGTTAATTGCGGCACCCGTGGATTTCATTCAAGACTGAAGCTCAGCAGCTGCATAAATTAGGTGTCTGAAAAGAAAAGAATTTTGTGACTAACCTTGAATCTACTGTCCTTAAGCAAACAGAGATCTGCTTATCAGAGATACACTATCATTTGTTGGAGAATGTAATAAAAAGGTGAGAATTCAATATTTCAAAGCCCATGTGCAGCATCTTAATGAAATATTCTGCCAATCATGCAGCAAAGTTCAAGCATCCACTTTAGATCAGACTGGATTTACCCAAGGCTAACAGTTGGTTCCTTTTCCTTCACCAAACAAATTTATGCGCTAACGCTGTCTGGAAGCAACAGTGTAGTCATCAGTGTAGTCACCTGCTCACAGATCATGAAATTCCTTCATGTACACACTGTCCCTAAAATCAGAAATATTTTTCCCCTCCGCCCCCTCTCCCCACCTTACTCTGATTGAAAGTTTGTTCAGAAGCTGACTGCTCAGGTTTACGCCGGACCTGTCCGTACCTGGCAGAGAGCAGTGAAGGAGCGTATGTAACAGAGTTAGTTTGGCTTTAGAGCATATGCGGTTATGCTGCTGGCACTTGGGACCCACAGATAAGACAGCCCAACTGTTTTTTGTGAAATAGCTGTGAAAATGGTGAAAATCCTTTTCTTACTACCATCTCACACAGTATCCTTGTGAAGATCACAGGACAGATGAGATGCTGTAACCAGTTTTACATTACCGCAGTGGGGCATAGTTTGTCAGAGTCTCCCAGGAATCCCTGACTTAGTTTCCCAGGAGCAGTAAGTAGCATGTTCCAGAGAAAATCTTCTTATCTGCTCCTGGCTAGGTAGCATCAAGCTGAGGAACAGATGGTATGATCCTTTAGGAAAATGGAGATGATGGGCTGAGGCGAATTAGACCATTCAGATCTATTTATCTGATGAGAAATGAAGCCCTGAGCTGGCATGGCCTTTTCCTGTGGTGGCAGCGGCAGCAGCAGATGTGAAGATGAGCAGGTGAGACAATGAGATCAGAAGGCACCTGGTGCTGAGATGTACATCTTCTTCACAGCAAGCTTGTATGATGCTGGCCAGCTGTCTAGTTGAAATTAGCACCTTCCCGAGGTTTACCTACCAAAGCAGGAAGCTAGGTAAGAGTGGGTGATGCTGACAGAAGAGGGAGAAGTCTTCTGTTAGAGTACCTTTCCAGGGATTACCCACTAACAGGGTTTTGTTAATCTTTTTTGGATTCTTGCCTGTAGCCACAGCAACTGAGAAATCACCGCTTTCTCCTGTGACCAGGCAAAAGGCTGTTCACTCTTTGTTAATAGAGGTCTGGCAACAGCCTTTATGATTTGACTATTTCAGTTTCTCCTGTCGAGCAATCCAGCCTCCCTGAAAAAGCTCCAGTGAATAAGGAAGTAACAGCCTGGTTGAGGTGTTTATTCCCGTAATCATCTTCACCCTCTGAAGCACCTGTTCAAAAGGTCTCGAAAGACCTCTGCAGAACTGGTCCTTAGCGCCCGTTGTAGGTGGTTGTTATACAGAGAGGCTCCTCAGGCAGTTCCCGTCTCTTCCTGGCGAGGCAGGGTGGTATGTGCGGGTACGGGATCAGACCCTGGGGGCTGCGTGACAGCCGTACCCCTTCAGAGCTTGTTTATATGCTCCGTAAAAATGTGTT
>NW_009242814.1:0-5234 GCF_000690835.1 Fulmarus glacialis | reverse complement strand
TTTTAAAAGTTATATATAGATATAAAAAATATGTCATTTCTCAATTCATATATATTCATATTGTTTCTCACACACACACACTTGCCCAGGTGCCTTTTTTGACATGAAATTTTCAAATTTCGCTGAACATATGTGACAGAAACATTTGAGATCTGAGGTCGACAGCACATAAAGCTGTGTTATTAATTCTATATTGAATCCTACCACAGAGTTTTTTAGGTGAATCTTTTGGGAAATTACAGAACATGTACGGAGCTTCCAGAATATAAGTAAATTAAACCCAAGTAGCTACTGAAATAGCTATTGTATATTTGTAATGTGACTCACTGGTCATACAATGTAGATCGTATGCCCTTTTATCATGTTTATAGGTATTATATGACTGAGGGAAAAACGGTTGTAACTAAAATGGATGACATAAACTACATCTTCAGTCAGTTAAAAAGGAGCTTGATAAAGTAAGTGCTGTCTTTTGATGGCATGGTGAAAAATGACTTTAGGTATTTATATATAATAAAAGATACAAATTTGATAGACAAGATACTTTTCTTTTGGATGCTTTTGAAAGCAGAAATCCCCCCGTCCCAAAACACCATTAAGAAACTTCATGGACTGTTGTGGTTCTTACCTGGCCACCGTCCAGATTTCATTCTGAGCACTGGAGCACATCTGACACGTTTATATAACAAAGCATCCTCAACATGTTAGTTCTTTTGATCTGCTAGAGTAGAATAGAAAGTTGAACATCTCAGGTCACCATGCCAGGTGCCTTATATAATTGTGTGACCAATGTTACGAGTGCTTACGCTGTGCTTTCTGACTGGCAATCATAGGCAGTGGGAACTTTATTTTAACACAAGTCAGAGCAAAAAAGTTTCAGTGCATTCTGCTGTTAGTCTTGGTTTGCCTCACAGTTCTGGTTGAGAGGGGTATCTTCTTTTCTGGAATTTGAGAAACTTGGAACCACAAAGGGTCTTGACTTCATATTACCTCTGACACAATGAAGAGATGTTTTTGGAGGCAGGCTGGTTGCTTGATTTCTTCTAAAGGACGCAGTGCTACAGTTTTCTGAACCCCTCCGTATATTTGAAAATTATCTGCTCTCTAGTATTTAATGAAAAAGTTAATTCATTCCTTAATTATGTACCTTCACAGTACTGGGGTTTAAATGATGGGTTGCCAGTCTCCAAACAAGAGAATAGCCCGGTGCTGATAAGAGTTAACAGTGGTTTTTCATGGTGTTTAAATGCTAGTTTCTATTATTTCATCTGTGGCAGTGTGAGTCCCTCTAGCTATTTAGGGTGGTAGCTTATATGGTGTCTAAAGAAGTATTGGGTTCCTCTCCCCCTTCCCATTTCTAAGACCATTCGTGATGCAGCCAATATCAAGGACTTTGGATCTTTGGAATTAACATACCTAAATAAAACCAAATGTAAACATTATGACAGTTTTCTGTAATATTTTAAGGCATATATATTGTCAGATTTCTAAAGGGTAAATAACGCAACAAATAACAAAAGTAAAAAATATTCTAGATCTGGAAAACATGCCCTATTTTAATACATCTTTCTGAATCCTCCCAAGCGTATAAACATCTCTTTCAAAGTGGGAATATTAGGCACTAATATTTAGCAATTTGACATCCGGACTGCTGCCTCTGCTGCCATGCTATACAGTGAGCTTCTGTTCATTTGCTTATTCTTCATAGTCATAAACTACAAATTTTTTCCCCAATGCTAAATTTAAAATTTTTTCCTAATTGTTTTTATTTTGCTGGCCATGGATATTTTGTTTATTTATATTACTTGTTTTCTTACCAGTTGTCTGCATTTCATGAACACCAATTAAAAATCTTCTCTGCCAACTTCCCCTTGTGCCATTTGAAAGTATATAATTGCTGCTTTAATTTTTTTTCCTGACTAGAATAAGGTTTTAAAACCAACAGAGATGTCTTTTGTGATTGTGAGATCTCAAGAACCTAGTAACATTTTTAACCTCTAATAGGTATTTATATTGTTTAGAGTCTTCTTCCTAGTTGACCCCTTTAAAACACCAGTAGTCAGTACTGTGTACTCTTTGGATAAAACAAATGTAACGTAAGTCATGATCATTTGCATTTAGGTGGCCACATTTATTTTGGTACGTTCTTCATCTGTTTGCCAGAAGGAAGTCTAATGTTGAATTATCTGAAAGCATGTTTTTCTTAAAAAACTGTATAGAATTTTTAGAAAGTGTAAAAAAAAAAAAAAAGTACTTTTACTAACAGACCTCAGCATTTATGTCTTCTAGACTTTTGTGGGAGAGGAGAAACAGAAGAATTAAGCGTTTAAAATACATTCATTGTTAAACAATTACTGTTAGGGTAACACAAAGATAAATGCTGACATTATTACAAAAAAAATTAATCTATCAAGAAGTCTTAACCTTTAATATATACAAAACAGCTTTTACTGTTCCAGAAGTCAATAAAGACCACGATCCTAACCTGGAAATGTGTTTTCTATATCAAGACCTGTTCATATAGGCAGTTAGGAATTGAGCGTTTCCATGCTTTAAGCACACTTAAACTATATAGCAAATAATAAGATGGCATACCTTCATCTCTAGGCATAATCCATAGATATGTTTTAATTCTACATATGGTGGGACTCTTACCAGGACAACAACAAATATGTTGAAAAAGCACTTCAAACATACCGAAGGAAGGGGAGAGGCAAAATTATACCAGCCACCAATTACCGATGATCTGTTATGAATTTCTTGGGAGGAATTTGTGTAGGGTTTTTTCAGATGTAGACTCACATTCAAGCACTCCCATTAAAAGCAGTATATTCATTTTAGTGTAAGGAGCATAACGCATATATGAGGAGTTGACCAAATTTAATAATTTCCAAATTTCCCTCAATTATTTTAAATAGTCAATTTATATTAAATACTATATTTATAAAAGTTACTCTCTTACCGTACATATATGTCACTCATTAAAGCTTTCATATGCACTGTATGCAAAAAAAAAAAAAAGTTTTAGAATTTTTTGTCAATGTGTTTGTGTGCTGTCAGTGCTGTGAAATCGTTGCTATTGGTGATCTGTTGTAAGTTTTATGATTAATCCATTTACTTTTTTCCTTTTGCAGAGAAAGTATCACTCTGCAAAGGAAGCTTATGAACAACTTTTGCAGATCGAAAACCTTCCTGCACAAGTAAAAGCAACTGTCTTACAGCAGTTAGGTATGTAAAATTAACTTTTATTTTTCTGTGTGTTTCTTTTTTTCATCGTTGCCTTCAGCAGTGTTTTTTAAGGCTCCATTTCCAAAGTGAGTCTTAGACACTGAGTATGATACGCGAGATTTTCACCCAAAATAGAATGCATAACAGTAGCTAATTAAGCAAATAAGAGAGGAGGAAAAGACTTTAATTAAACTTACAAAATTAAAAAGCTCTTAGACTTGCTACAGTACGTGCATTACAGGTTTTGGGCAATGAGGGGATGGTCTTTCAGAGAAGGAGTGCAGCAGTTAGAATTCTGTATTCTCTGTTCTGCCCCTGAGAACATCCCTTGAATAGCCAGGCTAAATGCACTAAACCATAGTACTCTTCTCTGTTGCAGAATAGAAGAACATGGCAAATGAAAATTTACCTTTTCTTTCTGTAACTAAAAAGTTTATCATCAGATTCTGTAAAAGAAACTACATAAAAAGAGAAAGAGTATTGTTTTTTAAAAATTGTCATCTTCCATATTTGTAGAAAGCTGATAAATCATTTTTAGACCAAAATTTCTAATGGGTGGGTAGAATAAATTACTTTTGTCCTGTACACCTTACAGAAGTATTTCCAGAATATTTTGTTAAAATTGTTCAACCCAGTGCAAAACTTCTTCATTCACTTTCTCCATGTTCTTCATCTAATTTATTATTCTAAATATTAATTTAGCCTGCTTATGTCCACTTTTATTTTTTTTCCCCCTTCACATAGTGGTCATTTGATTCAAATTAGTAACTGGCGCTAAGTTATGGCCACAATGCTTTCTTTTTTTGTACTGCAGGTTTGTATGTATTTGGAGTGGGCTAATTTGTTTAGCTTTTGATTCTTCTGGGTGAAGTCACAAATGAAACTCCTGGAGGAGTTCACTGCAGGACTCTAGGTGCTGATCTTTTTGCTGTCACACAACAGTGTTGCTTTATATTTCAGTATCCCCTTTGAATTTTTTTTTTACTTTGTATTATCCCACCTTGAATGAAATTGCTGACAATTTATACTGAAAGGCTATACATATGATCAGTGGAAGACAGGCTTCCCAAAATAGCTGACCAACGCTTTTTCAACTCCATTTGATGTATGTTGCCACATAGGAGCAAAGGCTCATGGTTGTCTTCATAAAATTCTACTACAGGTCTCTGTGCTAACCGTAAGAGCAATGACTTTGAGAATTGTCTGCTGTCTGAAAACTGGCTTAACTCCCTTTATTCAATCAGCGTAGGTCACCTAGTTTTGTAGTGCGGGCAACTTCTATGTGGAGAGAGTGGTCTTAACCAGAACATTGAAGGAATAATACCATTTCTTTTGCTCTTTGCTGTTAACAGTGGTATTTATCAGAGTATGGTGTTTATCACAGATTTAGTCTCTAGCAGCTGGTAATAAAAACACCTCCTCAGGAAGCATAGTCCGGGTGGTGCACTGCTGCTTAGAAAAAATAATAGAAAATACCTGCCATCTGCCAGAATGCTGCTGGCAAAACCCAATCAAAATATATTTGTATTTCTATGTTGAACTCTTTTTACTCCAACAGAAAAATCGTTTTGGCATGAAAAAACCCTTTATTTATTTTCCTTAGCTAGTTAATGTTTATTGAGCCAGAGTTGAAATTTAGGTAAGTTCGGATGTTTTGTGAGAGAATTATTAAAATCTTTGCTCTTGTTGCTGGTTTCCAAAGCAGATCACTGTGGAGGGAGAACCCTGTGATTCTCAGATAAATACATATCCATTTGAGCTGATGCATGCTGACTAGTTCAGGTAGATGTAACAGTAAGGTCTGTACAGTTGGATAAGAGCAGTTTGTTTCTTCTCTTTTGCCGTTTCATTTGCTTTCCAAACAATAATTCTTTTCACAACTTTGCCTAAAATTACATTAAATTAATAAGACTGAAGATCAAATCTGTCCCGGTATTCTTTCTCCAATTATACTCAGCAGTTGCATAAGGAAGAGTGTAAGAATCATAGAATCATTGAATCATTAA
>NW_009242813.1:0-5208 GCF_000690835.1 Fulmarus glacialis | reverse complement strand
GATGTGGCACTTAGGGACATAGTTTAGTAATGGACTTGGTAGTATTAGGTTTACGGTTGGAGTCGAATATCTTAAATGTCTACCACATCTTTGGCTTAAGAACCAGAAACAACTAAGAGAAGAGATAACCAGTAAATTTAGCATATATTTGAAGAAAATCTTTCTGCACAGTACATCATCTACTATTGGATCCGGAATTACTTTTTTTATACTTTCTGCTACATTTCAGAAAATCTGGGGTAAGGATAGCATAGCACATTACTTATGCTGTAAGTGTTTTCAGGCAGAGAATCTATTTTGATTGCACAGTGTTTAACAGAATTGGGTTCTGACATATATTCAGGTGTCTTACAGACTTGCTTGCATATCACATCAGATCAGTCTTAAAACTGTAAACCTTTTTGTAGTACATTCCACAGTGGCTCTACTCAGACACTTGCACGTTAGGTAAAGGGCTTTTTTCCATTTCTTCAATGTACAAAAATATTTTACGTGCAGGAAATGCAACTGCAATCTTTTTAGTTAATGGACAGTATCATGAGATATAAAAACAAGGTAGCATGTCAAGTGATGCCTTACATTTTCTGAGATCTAACAGAAATGTGAGAAGAAAAACAACCCTTTTGTACTTTAGCCTTTAGTTGGACTCCTTATAGAATTCATGAGTTCAGCTTCCTTCCTTGCTTGGGTATTCACATTCTTCCTCAAAGAACATTAAAAAAAAAAAAGAACTGAAGTTAGAATACACCAGTGCATCATAGTATGTATGGAGAAGGGGGATGAATTTAATTTGCATAGGAAATACAATTTAATTACATAGTAATTAAATACACTTCTCTTTTTTTTTCTGTCAGTGCACAGGTTAGACTAGCTCTGGGGTTAAATAGGGCCTGTGTGGTAGAAGGTGTTGTCTTTATGACACTTGCATTATCTGAGACAGAAGCTACATAATAAACACAGATCAGGGAAATGCAAAAAAGTAAACATAACTCTTGCGGTTACAAGAGTTGAATGCTAGGCTCCTTGTTCTAGCCTGAGTATCCTCCTCCATCCTCCAGGTCTTTGCCCATTCCTGTCTCCCTGGGGCTGCCTGCTACAACCTTTCTGCAGATTAGCTGTCCCAGTCTGATACTTTCTGTCCCACCAGTTAGCAGGCAGCCTGACATGCCTCTTCCTTGAGACTAATGGCTGGCCTGTGTGCTCTGTGTCATGAATACTGCAGTCTTGCCCTCCATATTCCTGGGTCAGTAGGTGTAGCCATGCCAGTATGTGAGGGCCACTGCAACTCCAGACGTGCTTCACAGCAGCCCAGAGGCCCAGTTCCTCTCAGCACACACATAATTATTGGGGAAAAGAAATTTCACACCTATTAGATTGTCTCCACTGAGCATGTGCAAATTGAGGTTTTCTAAAGCCAGAAGTGTGGCTAAGTCTTTCTAGATAACTGCAGAACTTGTGTCCTTTATACAGAAAGGCACTTCTGCTGGTAAACACCAAGTCCTTGTCAAAAATCATGGATTACAGCTTTTTCAGAGAAAGATAGATCCATAATCTGTTAATTCAGACAAAAATAGATTTTTACCTAGTGCTGGCTGGAAGTGCCAGTATGGAACATAATCAGTTCAAATACACAGGTTTAGCGTAGATAGAAAGAACAAAAGTCTTAATAGGCAGCGCTACTGCCTACTCATGTCTCTGTTTTATGTATCAAAACTTTTTTCTCCTGCCAGCTGCACCCAGGGGGGCAGGAACTTTTGAAACTCCTGTCTCTGCTTGCTGCTGGGGAAAGCCCTCTATGAAGGGATTCCCAACAGACCACACCTTTGGGTCAGAGTAAGCAGAGGTCCATTAGTTGCGAAGAGAACAAAAGTTGTATGTGGGGTTGAGAAGGAGACTATTTTCTCTGAGATGTTTGTTCTTTCTCTCTTAGCAAAATGCAGTCTGACCTACATACTAAACAGATTCAGCTCACACTGTGAAAAAAGGTAGCTGTTAGTACAGCAAAGTGGATGCTGGGTGGCTTTTCATTCTTATCTGGTTATTATTGACAAAAGGTAGAAGTAATACGTTTGTAAGAGCTGTGGACATGCTTTCTCAGGGAACCATGAGAATATCTTCTTTCCAGAATAATACCTGCTCAGATTGTTTAAATCCCATTAGAAAAAAAAAAAAAATCATATGAGATGGACAACTCTACCTAACTCTTTTTAGACTTGACTTTTTACTGAAGATAAAAAGAATGTGTGTAAATTCTCATCTGACTTTATACACAAAGCACTATGAATGTTTTTCACCAGTCAGAGTTAGTGGCATGCACTCACAGTAATTTCATGCCTATGTAGGTTAAACTGGTATTAGAATGTCCTTAAAATTCTTTTCATACCTCAGAAAATCTAAAGAAGCCACTTACTCCAAGCCACTTATACTTTTGTTTCAATTTAATCATCTTTCCCCTTACATCTGTAAGTGACCACAACTACATTGCCCAAGCAGCTTGTACATATACTTTCAATAAAAACCTTGTCAGTTGATCTGCAGAAACCAGTTACCAGTGATAACTTACGAAAGGGAATGCCCTTCTTCCTCCAGACTAACTTCCCACCTCCCTCCCTCCCGCCCCTCAAATTCATGTTCCTGCGATGCATGTATATTCACAGACTTTACTGGAAGGTTCCGAGACCGCAATGGTAATACAAATCTACCCAGCAGCATACAAACCACCTAAGGGGTGGCTTGAGAAACAGATGTTGAACTCTAAGTTTTGGGATGGATGCTTACACGACAGTTGTATGAGAGTAGCTTCTTTCTACATGAATATTCGTGCTTATTCCCAGGGAACTACTTGCACAGTCTCTCACTTTTCAGTGTGAATAACAGTATGGGAATTTAGTGAATAGAGATGTTTAATGCAGACGTACACAATCTTTCCCCCCAGGTCCATTACTAGCAATGTACTTTATTTCTTCCATAACAAGTTAGAAGGAAACGGTTGATTGTATGAGACTGATTTTATTAACTCTAACATAGCTGTTGACAAATGAAGTGGAGATTCAACAAATGCCTCTGCACTGTGCCTTAGGTCCCATAGATTACAATTAGATTTAAGTGTTAGGGAAAAAAGCTCCCTAAAAAAAAAAAATCAAACATTACCCCAGCATTGTCTGCACATTACACAACTGATCGATTTAGCTTGAAATGACAGCCGGAAGACTCCTAATTTACAATTAAGTAGGACTGGATTTGGGGGAACAAAATTAAGAGATCCTATTCATCTCTGGAGGAAACTGTAAAAAAAAAAGGAATTAAAATTTTTTTTGTTGAATTAATGGAAAAGAATTTTTGGGGTTTTTTTTCTAGCCACCACCATGTGAAATCGGTGGAACTAGAGGTATGTTTTGTAAAACTTTACTAATGAAATAGCACTCCATTTCCTGTATAGCCCTATGTAAATCATAAAGTCAAATTTAAATACTCGTATTTCACTGATATGCGGGTCACATCCAACTCCGTTTGTTTCAAGGGATGCATCAGACCAGTTTGTTATGCAGCACTTACTGAAAAGCACTTGGTTTTATTTAAGACCATATACAGCTGCTGGCCGAGACTAGCTTTTATATTGTTCCAGAGAGAAGACAAAAATTAAAAACTTTGGAAGTAAGAGCGTGCTGCAAGACAGGATAGAGGCTGCAATTCTTCAACAGGCTAAAACCTGAATAAGGTATCAGGCATATCAGGTACGCAGGGCAAAGGACAGATAGTATCAGACATGTGAGCAGAAAACCAAAGGTTAAAGCCAAAGTTCCTAATCTCTTTTACTAAGACAAGTAAAAGATTGAAGATTTTCCAAACTATAGATTGATAATCTACACTCTACCAAGTTGCCCTTCCCAAGAAGGGCTCCATTTCACATCTCAAGCAGAGATACAGTGGACAGATGGTTAAAAAAGGAACAAAGAAAAATTTAAACTGCTCTCTCTTGGTTCAGTTGCTTCAGTGTTCACAAACACTTCTCTCCTTAAGTTTATGTGTTTTAAAATATAAACACCATTTATTACTTGACACATCTTGCCTAAAATTTAAAAGAAAAAAAAACCCCAAGATATTTGTTTTTCTTCTAGGTCTTCAGGCCCCAAGGATATAGCATAGTAAAGGTCATGGTAATATTTTTGAAAAGAGAAGTTCCAGAATCCTCATCACTTTATGTAAGTTATTATATATAAAGGAATTAAATTTATTGGTAACTGTGCAGGCACATTAAAAATCTGAGTGCTTGCCAGGTCTGTACAACACTATTATTATTATTACGTACTTTTCTGGGCAAGATTTATAGATGAGATCCTGGAGTGAAGGGAAAACTAAATGAGAATTCTGGCTTCAAAGCATGCATATTCATCATACGGATTGCTCATGTTTGTACAGGTACAAAAGAAATCTTAGAGTACTAACTGCTATCAGGTTCGTATTTGTGATTTTTAATTAAACCAAACAAATACCTGTTTATAACATGAGGGCAACACTTTAAATTTAAATTTCATGTCATTGTAAAAATTGGTTTTAAAAATTTCCCTTCCTACCCTCTTAAGAGGAATCCTCTGCACAACAGAAGATTCTTAATCTAAATAAACACACACTCGATTTACAACAGGATACTGTTGGAAAATACTGTAGTTAAATGATCTTAGCTGGTACTACTGTTTTAATTTAAATTACAGTCAACGGTTTTAACCAGAAACACAAAACAAAATCCCCCAATCAAAATCACAGGAACCAGAATGAGATTTATTAACTTCCTGAAAAACATCTGGTTGTATAGAAGAGATTGCTCCATTATATAGAAGGATTATTGGTTATTAGCATAATTTTTTCAACTGTATACACTATGAGTTTTCTCATGTTCTCTGTGAGCTTTAATAAATTATCCCCAGAAACTAGCTTGACTAGCATCCAAGCTTGACTTAATATTGTGCATATTTTCTCGACGCTGTTTGGTATAAACATTTGCCTCTCCTTTTTGCAGCCGTTGCCTCAGAGTAGACTTTTGACGTTTGGTCAGTTGACGTTTTATCTTCTGTTTCACCAGTTCCTACAAATAAACAAACAATTCAGTATCGGAACTTTTTGAAGATCATTTAGTACTAAGATAAGGCACAATGGGGAGGGGGAAATGGCGGGGAGGGAAGAAGCAGGCGGGGAGGGAAGAGGCAGGCG
>NW_009242812.1:0-5148 GCF_000690835.1 Fulmarus glacialis | reverse complement strand
CAGCTTTCCAGCCACTCTTCCCCAAGCCATCAAATACACTTAAGCCATCAAATATCACCTTTTACATAGGGCCTACTTGCCAGTGCCAAATGAAAAGAAATATATGTACGTATATACGTGCTTGAACAAATAAAAACACTAGTAACACCTGGAAAGAAACATGGTTGTAAAGCCAGAAAGAGCACTTCAAGCATGGTTTATTAAACAATGAAGAGTTTATCCAAATGGTCTTTATTTATCCGGAAAGGATGATAAAATCATATCCTCCAGCCTTGGAAGTCCAAGAGCAATTCACCCACCAAGACTATTGCCATGTAAGAATACAGACATCACTCTGATCACATCACAGCTGAAGGTGTAGTCCCTGCCTGGGCTACATTTTAGTCTTGCAACTAGAGCATTTCATGCCGCAGCTCAGCTGAAGCCACGTTTGCTGTTATCAACGAAGCATAAAACTTCAGCGATGCTGGCACCGTTTCTCTGCTGTTTCAAAACAGGGTGGATTAGATTATGATTACTGGTGTTGCTCCTAGCCATAATAATTTTGCCTTTTTTGGAAAACATCCCGTATCAGCAAGCATCAGAAAATCTGAGACTTTCTTTAACTAGAGACAATCGTAAAATATGCTGTTTATGCATGTGGAGAAGCAAATGTGAAATACGCATCAGGAGATACACATTTACACAACAAATCAATTCATCATTGACAGTTCTAGGTTTTATTGTACCACAATAAACAATACATAAGCTACACACCGAAAGAAAATAAGCCTCAGAGAATGGAGCAATAGTGGCAACACAGATGGTGCAAGGCACAGGCATGTTACCACACATGCAGAGGAAGAAGTAAGCAATTCACCCGGGGCAGATCTCTAGCTGGTGTTAGGCAGCTTTAGAGCTTTTACTATCCAAGAATCTGCACAGGCATTTTAGTCATTCCTGGTGAAAAGTCTTTACTTTTCCCTAGAAAACTCAAATTGCTTCTAAACAGCTCCCCTTTCTGTGTACCCTTGTTTGTGACAGACTACAGAGCTTTAACAGGAACATTTTCCTAGTAAGCTTTTCAGCCCTGTAACTCAACACTACCAGCAACACTTTATCTTTAGAGAGCACAGAACTTTGCAACGCAGAGTTCATCATGGAGGAAGGGCGTCTCTTTTCAAAACCAAACTTGTTCAGATCGGTACTTCACTCCTATGCAAAGTGAAGGATTTTTACCTTTTTACCTTCTTTTTAGCTTCTTAATCCAGCAGTCACCTGGAATTCAGATACTTCATAAATTTAGATTCATTATCAGCATACACTGTATGAACAAAGGTTTTGAGATAGAGGAAAAAAATGCACAAAAAAAAGTGTTTTACTGGAAAAAATAGGAAACATCAGCTAACCTGCCAAGTTCTGTTTCCAGTTTTATCAGCTATGGTATGAACTGACTTCAAGAGGGTTTAATTTTATTAACACCCATGAAATCAGCTGGGGATGTTGGCCATTCTGAATTTGATGCTTGTGGTAGGCATTCACAGAACAAGATTTCTGCAACACTGTCTAAAAAAGAAAGAGCTATTGCAGGTGCTTTATTTTGACTTACACTACTACCAGTAACGGTATTCCCAAATTCAACACAGTATTTTATTACTATTTAGGAGCAGATTCTCTGCTTCGGAGGTGGCATAATTATTCCATTTATGTCCCCAATTACTCAATCATAACCTGAGACAAAAGGATGTTAACCTGAAAACACAAGCTGCGTGCCTTGCTGCCGTAACGGCAATGGCTGAAATGGGTCTGTGCAGCCTTACAGTCCTGTGTCTGGATCAGGGACCAAAAGCAAGCCTAGAGCTAGAAAGAGAATGAAACAGTCTCCCAGCTCCCAGCAGCACACAATGCAGGTACATTCTCAGCCAGAAGCACTTTCCCTGAATTTCATGTACTTTCATGTACTTGTCCAGTCTCCTCTTGCAGCCATATAAACTTCTTGTTCTCACAGTATCATATGCACCTCCTCTTTGTTTGTCTCGTATCTTAGTATTTCTTCAGCAATTTAAATGTTGCCTGAACTTTAAGAACCGCAGCTGGAACTAAGAAATATCTGTTATCTATTTTATTAAGTAAGAAGATATTAAGAAACTTGCTGGGGCTTTTCATATTAAATATATGTAAAAAATATTTTAAAATGAGACTGTTTCCCTGAAAGAGAATGCAAAAGCAACTGTAGTCATTACCAGTTTGTAAATACCCATAGCAGGGGCTGCAGGTTGCAGGATATAAAAAGCCGAACAGATTACAGTACCATGATTTTTTTAAAACAAAAACATTTCACTAAAAGTTCCAGATAAAGTAAAATGCACTAGTCAGAACCCAGAGTATAAAATGAAGATTCTCATACTGTGATCAGGGATCACACCAGAAATATTCCAGATTACTTTAGAAAAAGTATAATTCAATGTACAGAAAATTTGCAGCGCAAGACATGAGCCAAACAGACACTATATGTAATTCAACTGTTTACATAAGTGAAAACTGAGGAATTAGGTCAATATGGAAAAAGCAAAAGTTAAGGAGAGGTAGTCTTAGGACTGTCTGGAAAAACAATTGTTCCAAGCACAAGGGAAGATATGAAGTATGTGCAAATTCAACAGGTAACAGAAATAAAAGTTAGGAAAATTAACTGGGACTATGAAAGTAAAAGAGAGAACTCAGAACGACAAAATACTGAAAAAAACAAATCCTTTGTATTCACTCCAAACTGTTTCTCTTAATTATCAGACAAGTCTTTTTCAATCTGTTATCTCACAAATAAAAACATTTTACTAGCATTGGATATCAGGCATCACGAAGTGACCACATCAAATGACAGTAATAACTACAGTAAACTACAAGGATAAATACCGAGTACAAAATAAACAACTACAAGTACTGAATAGTTCTGGAACAATTGAAACAATTACACTTAAATATGTAAGTTCATTTGCAAGCTCACAAAAAACAGTAAGATGGCTTAACATTTAGTCCTACATTCATAGTTCTTTGTATAGCTATACTATAGTGCAACCAACAAATAATGTATCTTTTTATTAGCATACAAGACTTCATGTAACCGTATCTCAGCTAGTATAAAACTGTAAAGCATCCCTAAAACAAACAGACAACAAAGGGCTGATTTCAGTTTAATTCTAATTCATGTTTTGTTTATTTTCAGGAGGCTTCCAGTTTCCTTTACAGCATCTTCCCATACGACAATGTACAGTTGGACCCAGACAACAAAAAAAGCCATTTTCAGCCAGCATTTAGGATAAAGATATTTTATTTGATAAATAAGATATCCAACGAGCCTGCAACACTCAGTAAGTTGCATCGGATGGTACATAATTCAGAGCACAGAACAATCTTTTACATTCAGCTGTTGAATCAATTAGAGTATGGACTGCTTGTTGCAATAGTTTCAGACCACTAGGCATAACTGATCCCTGATAGCCCTTAAATTCCCAAATCTCATTAATGGACTCCTGCTCCCTAGAATGTATCCTTCACAGCACATTCATTGACATAGTCTGAGACAAAGGCCACAGATATTCCACGTCATCCGTGACATCTTGTGTGTGAATGCCACACCATTCTGTGAGGCAGGTATCTTGCTCAGGCTGTTAAAATAAAGAAGAATTTTTTTCTCGTTTTCTGCACCACCCTTGATTGGGGGGGACAAGGAGGGTGGAACCAAAACAAACAAAAAAACCCACTTAAAACCCCAAACAAACAGGAAGTTGCAGTGCCTTTTCCTAACACAAAATTCTGAAAATGTTAACTTCCCAGTAAAGTCTGACATTTTCGTTCACTATCACAATAAGTCACACACTATTTCTAAAAATAGTAGATGCACTTACTAAAATGACACCCTTCACTTCTGCCCTTTCTTGCTTACTGCTACATGATCTTTAGTCAGCGGTGAAGAAACTTTTCTTTGTTGAGAAGAGATGTAACAGAGTCAGTAGATCACACATTTGGATATTCCAGTAGGGGCTGTACCAGGCTCCGAGCTCCAGATTCCTCACCCCTCTTAAACTTTGGTGCTTTAATCCTTCTAGACATCCGCACAGAAAATGTGAAACTACACAAATAGAGGCCAGATTTTTTAAATTACTGCGGTATCCACAGATAAAAATCTCACAATACTTTTAAATACTTATCAGATTTTTTTCCTACTGTGGAGTTCTAAATAGTCTAGGAGTACTTAGGTTACAGTAGGAAAACTAGGGGCAAGCTTTATACTTCTAGCCTGCTTTTAAGTCTGCACTAACAGTCCTGACACTCTTGCCTTTACGATCAAACTGATTTTTAATAATTACCGCAGAGGGTGATTCCTAACATTTGTAGCTGAACAAGACCTCCGCCCGTTACGCCACAAAATTTGTGTAACCAAAACACTATTGCTGCCAAGTCCCTTTTGCTGTAAGTCAGTCACTCTTCCTAACTACATTTTTGTTTTTCATCCTTACCCATCCTGGTTGGGACAGGAGCTCAGCCCTGTGGGCAGGAAGAGACCGGGGAGCCAAACCATACCCAGTAAGACAGCACTGCCCCTCAGTTATTGTCCCAAGTATAATGACATTAACCTTCTATTACCAGATTTTTTGTTTACTGCCTCTGGGGTCCTGTTTTAGTCGTAACAGGTCAGCCTAGGAATTCCCAGCCGGCAGTCTGCACTGAATTCAACTTCAAAGATCGTGGAAACAGAAGATACTCAGAAGAGTGACAAGAGCAATTAGAGCCACTGATGAGACTTCAGGACACCATGCTAACAGTCGTGACCACAACACAAATGAAGAAAGGCGTAACAAAGCAAGCTGCAAAGAAGAGACAGCCTGAAAACACCCGTGTTAGAAAAGCAAGTGGGAATGCACTCAGATCTAAAGGAAACAAGCTTAAACGCAGGTACATTAGATGCCACCTGCCAGCTGCCTCACCCAGGCCTCTCTCAGCTCCAGAGAGCCTGAGGGAACCTAAGACACCGGATCCCACGCGAAGACCTAGGCCTCCCGTTACCCTTGTGGTGACGGCAGCAGCGGCCCCTGACGCAGAGGAGGGAGGACCGGGGGAGGGCTCCGTTAACAGCCGGCAATAGCTCCGAGCACCCTGCGGAGCGAGCACCCC
>NW_009242811.1:0-5045 GCF_000690835.1 Fulmarus glacialis | reverse complement strand
CTTAGGCAGATGGGGGCTCCTCTTCAGGGCAGCTCTCCTCTTTATCCAACAAATTCTCACTCTTCTTCTGCAGGTCAAAGCTCTGGAAAGGAGCAGGACAAGGAACTGCTGAGAAGCATGACAGCAACAGCTACACGCTGCTGTGGTCCTTTCAAATTGGGTCTAGGGCAGCGTGGGCTCTTCAGAGGGTCACCACCTCACCCCTTCCGACCTAGACACGAGCAGCACACAAACCCCATGGTGTCACCAGCATAAGGCAAACCTTTCCATGCCTGCAAAGTTTCACCCTTTGCCACAGGCTCTGCTTTCCCCGAGGCAAAAAAGAGCAGAGCTGCTAATCGCTTAGGAGGAGTGCAGTAAGTAGAGCCTTTCTTACCTCCAGTTCTCGCATGACCTCGTCCATGAAATCTCCTGAATTCTGTTTGTAAGCAATTGCCAGTTTGATAGCATCATTGAAGAGCTGATGAGAAGGAGAATGCTTGTCACTCAAAGTAAGAGGCACCGGGTTTCTGTAACATATGGAAACTGTTCCCACACCCCAAGAAAAAAAAAAACAACCCTCTGCAACTACCTATAGCTACCAGGACCTCACAAGTAGCCAAACAGATGTACTAGCCCATTTTCTGCTCTCTGCGCCTACAGCAGTCTCCATGTCCTTGGACTGTGGAGGGGTCTCATGGATGCTGAGGCAAATAGCTATGTTTTACCTTCACTACATTGGTGCCATCTGCAGCAGACACAAAGTAAAAGGGCAAACTGAACTTCCGGGCAAAGTTGAAGCTCTTCTGGGTCACCTTCATATCCGCTGGGGGCAAAAAGAGAAGTGGTCAGTAAGACATCACTGTAGGCAGAATGCCAATGTATGCAGGAGTGGTGGAACAGATGGAGCCCGGAGCCCGATTTAGGTGTCAAGGCCTCCTCACTGTAGTACAAGGCTAGGAGAGTCCTCCCCAAAAGCTATAGGGTTTTAAAAGCAACAGCATCACCAAACTGTTGACAAGAGAACACAAAAAGAAAAGAGTTCTTGTTGGTTTATCCATGGTGCTTGACTAAATTATAGATGGATTCTGATGGGCTATAAATGAATAATGCTTTGCAGCTTAGAACATATCAGTTCACTTGCTGTGTGGCAACTATGAAGGTTTTCCAGGCACATCCCTATGATTTTTGCTCTGTGTCCACAGGACCTGGACACCATTACCAGTACTAGTCACGCCTCTCCCTCCAGTTTGACCTTTTTAACCAGAACTCCCCACTGCCCTTATGCCACGTTACCTATATTCCTGTGAGTCACGGGCACGCTCACAGTGTACAAATGACTCAACTGTTACATATTTGTACTTAACAGGCAGTTAGGTCCAGCTACCCCAACCTCAGTAGGCCAGAGCTTTAGTTCAGTTTTGGAACAAAGCTACTGCATATTTACAGGACGAGCTGACACAGCAGTAGCAGCTCAAAGTTTTCATAGATAGACAGCCTGTATGCCAGCTCAGGAGGATGACTCCAGATGATCTGCCTTTTCTCACAGAAGCAACAGCTGAAGTAGTTCAGACTCTAAACGCTTGCCAGTGAGCACTGCCCAGGCAGCCGCTCCCTACCTCTTTGCAGGAAGCTGGATCAACTGTTCTGCAGCCTGGGCCTGTGTTAAGAGCTGTGTGGGCCGATCATTGCCTAGTCTGGGTGGAATACAGCAAACGAAGGCAAGGCAGAGGACTCTCTTGGAGCAGTGTCCACTCACACATAGAACGCTAAGAGCAGGATTCATCTACACAGAGGTTCTGTCTACAACATGGCTGTCAACACCAAGTCCATTGGCCTCGGACTTCCTGTACAGTCCGTGCAATCCGTGGATTCAAGGCTGGCTTGACACATCCGATAGGAAAGGCTTTTATTAGGTAAGATCAATCATGCCCTAAACCACACCACTGAACCAAATGGACTTCCATAGACTACAGCGGGAGCCCAGGCACCTTATTCAGGTGCAGACACCTATTCATAGCTGCGATGATTTCTACCACGAATGTCAGCAAGGAAGCCCATGTCTGACACTGTACCTGGTAGAAAATAGCAGGAGACTGTGTATGTGTTCTCTCGTTGACGCTGAGCAGAAAGCTGATGCGTTATGCGCGCTCACAGGATGCAGGAGACAGCCCACGACCCAAATGATAGCAATAATGAATGCCTAGCTGGCATTCCTAAGAGGAGGGAATCATCCAATCATCTGCAGAGGAAGGTGAACAATTTTGCCAGCAGGTATATTTAGACACTTTGGCACAGAGGAGTCCCAGGCTGAATTAGCAAGACAAAGGCGGTTACTGACTGTATCGGGGGAAGCCACGTAACAGGTTATGCTCTTTTTCCAGCAAGACATCCTGCAATTTTTGACTAGGTACCGCTCCAGTCAGCTTTCGGGTTCTTGCTGGATGAAACGGGTAGCGTGGTAAGGACAGAATTGGAAGGACATCACTTGAATAAACTTTAAATGGATCAAATTTGTATTTTTAATTGCTAGTAAAACAAGAACAAGAGCCTATAAGACAGCATGCAAGGTCGGTAGAGGACCCAGCTATTCATTTGGTAAAATACAGCCCGGAGGGACTAATACTCAACAACTCATCTGGACCTAACAGATGAATGACATTCTTTCTCAGCCAGGTCAGAAGAGAATCACATCACAATCCTGAGAGGTTGAAAGAAGCAGATATACTCACCATCAATTTTGTTGGCCACCACAATGCACGGAATCTCTGGACGGAATTCTCTGAGCTCCTTGTACCAGCTGTTTAAGTTCTTGTAGGTGACTTTCCGCTGCACATCAAACACCTTCCGAAAAAGAACCAGCTATCATGGGGCCAACAGCAGGACAGCTCCTGATCAAGCCACTGCACCAAACACAAGTACTGAATCCGGAATTTTCCCAGGAGGACATCAACAAAGGAAACTGGCCTTTGTTAGAAGGGTTGAAAGAGAAATGGGAGAATACCCAGCAAGCCTTGAAACATGCAGCCAGCCCGTTTCTTTGCATGATGCAGGAAACAGTCCCTCATTTTCCTTTCCTCTTATTCTGTACTGTGACAAGCGCTCTGTCACCCATGACAGTGAACAAGCACTGGGAAAGATCTGTTCTGCTAAGTAGGGTCAGATGTGAGGCTTCTCTATTTTAACAATTAAAATATCAGTGAAGTTGACTGATGCTTGCAAGTGATGAGAAGTAGTGGAAAGTTAGAGCAACAGTACAAACCAAGAGACCTGAGCGGGTTAGGAGTCAGGAAACAAGACTGATTTGAGCTAATAAATGGGAAGCGCAAAGTACAGGAAAACAGAAAGGGCAGAAGACCAGAGAAGAATGTCTTATGTAGTACCTCTGCAGAACACGTCAGAACAGTTTTGTACTACATAATCCAATAGTCACATCACAGAACAAGAAAGGAATGCCCTCTCCCTCGCATCACCTCTGACAGGGCTGCTTCTAAATAAGTACATTCAGTTGTACGTACCACCTTACTGGAAACACAGTGACAAAAGTAAGGAAATTTAGAAGACAGCAAAGCCAGGGAATATAGTAAGAGCGCTATCAGGAAAGACAGAAGGGAGCTAACCATACCCAACTACACTGGGTTTATCTGGTGAGAGAATAAAGAACAATACAGGAAAGTTTTTTAAACCACTGGAAGAGACAAGAAATATAAGGCAGCGTAATCATAAAAAGTAACATACAGGCCAAGTGTCAACTGGGGCTGTTATTAGTCAAAATTCCATCAGATCACAGCTGAGACACTACCCTTACCATGATACAAGCGTGAGCCTTATGGTAATAGGATGCGTGCATGCTCTGGAACCTCTCCTGTCCAGCTGTGTCCCAGAAGTCTGTAAGACACAAAAAACAAGCTTAGAATGACACAACTTTCCAAGTTCTGTTTTCCTCACAGCTTAAACCCAGGACGCAAAGCCCAGTCCATCTACTCAGGGTCACAAATTAGGTTTCACCTCTCTAATCTGAGACATTCCAGGGCTACGAGATTATGCAAAACTAGGACCTCTTCTTAGCTAGGCTTAGCTATGAGTTGTGCTGACACTCAACATTGCCATAAACATATTAGCAAAAGAGAAGTCATCAGTAGACATGACTTACAAAGGACAGTAAGACGAAAGTGCAAAGAGTGATAACAACGTATGGTACTTTGTCACTAGAGATGACAACAGGAAACAAAACCTAAATATCTTGAAACAGCTTGATTTCTGACGCAGTGATAAAGAGCCAGCTGCCTGCCATAGGCAATGGTTCTATCTCCTTTCACAGACAGTCTAACTCTGCTCATTCCAGGGGCACGACTCGTTCTAAAATTCTGAAGGATAAGTAAGTTAGCCTGAGACAGACAGGTCCCAATTCATTAAGTACCTTGTAGACTAGGTATCATGAAGCATACCTGAACAGTCACCAACATTTTAATGCCTTTTTCTGTTTGTGTGTCTCGGGTAGAGATTTCCCCCCCTCCTCTTACTGGATTTATGGGCTAATATTTGTGTCTTATTTGTTGCATAAATTTTCACAATTACGGACCACACCAAATGCAGTTATACTTCTGTCAGCTAGACTGAAGCCTGCCACTCCACCTAAAGCCAAATATGCCACTTTCCTTAGTGTTTACTTTGCATTGAAATTAGTTTCTGACTGGATACTGTAGCAGACTTGCAGGATGGTGACTTCTTAAACTGCCCAAAATATAGGCAAGTACTCATCAGACCACCCTTCCATTCATTGTGGGTAGTTTTGCTTCTAAAATTGCCTGATCCTTCTAATGTGCCATTTCAGAATCCTCACTTACAAGGAAAAAAGAGGTGCCAGTGATCACGACCTACTGAATGTCCCTAAATTAACTTCCCAAACAATGCGGCAGCTGTCATGAGAGAACTCGCCATGGCTTATTGAAAAACACTGCTGCTTTTATTCCTAAATCCTCCAGATCTTGCCCGTCATACCCCATGTCACTCCACAACATAGGAATTTATCAACCTTAAAATCCTTGGGAAAAATAAGATTCATA
>NW_009242810.1:0-5205 GCF_000690835.1 Fulmarus glacialis | reverse complement strand
GAGGGCCGAGTTTCCCTTTCATTCCAGCGCCCTGGCTGCTGAGGGAGAGCAGTGACCCCCTACCCCAGCCTGCAGGGTAGCTGTGGTGCAGGCTGAGCCCCAGTGAAGCCCCACAGACCTGGTGGCTGTGCGGGCACAAAGGTGCTCATGGTGGCAAAGCCTGCGTCGAGATGGCACTGCAGCTAGAGAGGATGGCGCGGTGTGAGGTGACTGTGAAGAGATGTTCAGTTAAACCACGCATTTTTTCATGGAGGTCAGCCTGGGTCACCAGAGTTTATTCTTCACAGCCCTGTGACAAGGAATGGTGAGTAGATCTCGCCCCTTCACTGCTCTGTTACCAAAGGAGCATTTGTCCACTGCATAGTCACACCAGCAAGTAACAAAACAGAAGCAAAGGACTGTCATCCCACAAGCTGATGGGGAAAAGAGGAGCTGACTCCCTTGCTAGTCGCATAAATATATGGTTGATTAACTGTATTATTTGTCTTTTTTGGGGGGCAGGGAGAGTGTTCAGATTGGTGGTGTGCTCGTCTTGATGAAATGTGCTTTGCTTTAAAGCAGACTAAAGACTTCTGATAAGTGATCCTGTCTGCAAAAAGCACCAAAAGAGCCATTTAGTTTGCTGAGATTCCTAGGTTGAGGCTTAAGCTGCTCTGTGTGTTCATTTTAGAAGAAACGTTGAGATATATGAACCGAGCCATGATCATAGCTGCCAAGTTCTGACAAAAAGATTACATAAGCAAAATCTAAATTTTAGAATTTTCATTTTTGGCATGAAAAGTAAATTTGTAACTATGAACTAAGAACTAAAAAGCCCTTTAGCTGTCGGAATACATCGTCTTCTTAAGTTTTTTACAGTACCCTATGAAACTGCCAGCTATATTTTCTCATTTGTGTTAAAAGCTATCCCATTCTAAGCAAACCTTATGATATGCATTTTCTTTTCCTTGCGCATGTGAAACTCCAAATCCATAGGAGTAAACTATAAACCCCGACACCTGTTAAATATGACCTATTACTAGCAATATATTCCTGTCAAAACATTTTGGGGGGCAGAGTACTATGAAAAAGTTTGTTCCAGTACTCTCACAATCAAGTAATTCATTTACCCTGCAGTAGATGGGGTTTTCCTAGCTACAGAAACTCTGTTGAATTTTGGTTGGTATTTGAAAACATATATATGTTTCAAATGTCCACAAAAGAATTGATGAAAAAGTTGACCTCTCTAGGGGAAGAAGAATGAGACTCATGTAACTAAAGGCATCTTTCATTTTTGTCATTTAAGAAAAGCCATCCCAGAATAGTCACCAAGTTCACTTAGGATTATGCAAGTGATGACACCATTTTGTCTTGCTGTGGCGTGACGCAAATGGAGCTTGTAAGATGAGATCCTTGGCCAGGGTAAACCCAGAACATGGCTGCTTTTGTAGCCATGTAGCAAGAGTGTGAGGCTCGCAGGATGTATTCAGCCAATAAATATTTGAAACAATTTTGCAACACTTTTTGTAATTAAAGTATCTTGCTTCATGGTTCAGAGGCAGAGTTCCAGTAAAACTAGACGCGACTGGTATCATGAACCTGATGTGCTTGTGTGGCTTCCATTAAACTCATAATGCAATGAAAATAATGCAATTCCTGACAAATTTAGCCATTGTATTCTGGGTACTCTCTCTGAGATTCTTAGTAACCATTAAGTTTGGCTTCAAACATAACAAAGTTACATTCCAGTTCTCTCCATAGAGTTGACACACAGATAAGCATCTGAGCACGAGAGGAGGGAGGTTTCAGGTGTAATGTGTTTTGGAATGAAAACAGACTTGTCTTAAATACACAAGTCAATGCTTACAAGGTGGTTCATTACACATATACGTGTAGGAATGCCTTTCACTATATTTTTTTATTCTTGGAGTGCCACATGTGTAGCTGATAAAAAAATAAAGCAATAGCATTTGATCTATACAGGAATACAATGGTGGCAAACCAGCAAAACCAAAATAGCATACTACAGTAGGAGCTTCCACTCTCAGAAGAAGGAGCATCTTCATTTTAGAATAGGCAGACATAAAAAATTGCCTGAATTTAGCAAAAAATAAATTACAGCCCCACAATTATATTGGTATTGACGGGGGTAAACCTCTCTAAAGCTAGTGATTGTAAAAAACAATGCTTTATTTGGGTTCAAACTATAATACAGGCATGTTTTGAAACCCAAAATAAATACATGGAATTTAAAAGAACTGTCAGACACCTGGGAGAAGTTGTCCTTGCATATTGCCCAGTAGAGATGTGCCTGAATGGGCATGACTAAGAAGCAGAAGAAAGTGCCAGAGAAATAGAGGAAAAAAGCATTAAAGTATGAACACAAATTAGGATCAAGAAAGCGACTCTGGAAAAAAAGCTGGGGTGATTGAGTTTACTGTTAGGCACCTGCCACAGTCACAGTGGAAACACAAAGACTTGCAGGTCATTAGATGCCTATTCTGTTTGCACAACAGTGTAAAGCTTCTTAATCATTACCTTTACACCTGTTATGCAAAACTCTGTATGCATACTCAACATTAATTTGGTTGTTGTTTTCTCAAGGTTACAGTATGTTTGCTACAAAATACTATTCATTTGTTACACCTGGGCTGAAGTGTAACCTCATCTCTTGTAAATTAGCCCTAAAACACAGGACTAATAAATATCGAGGGTTGCTAAAGACCTGAAAAGTAAAATGTTCTGTGAGACATGATACATGAACATTGCCTCAGAGTAATTCCAGTAATGTACTCCATATAATAGGTCTTGATCCATTTCAATATGTATTAGAAATGGCAGGTACAATCAGGTCTGATTACAGGATCTAAGCTAGTTGAAATCAGCTAGTGTTGCAGGTCTTTACTGTAGGAAAGAAATTACGCATACAGCTGTGCAGCCTAAGAGATGAGAAAACTGTGTGGCTATTTTACAGCTTTCTTCACACTGAGAAGTGAAAATCCTAAAGCTTGAACATCTGATAATTATCAGCCATTTGTTTCTACTAAAAGATAGGCCAGACAAAGTGTAAAATAGAAAAGTACATCCAAGAATCAGCCAGGACATAGAAAACTATTACATAATTTCTTGTACGTAGTGAGGACAGTTTAATGTTTTACTCAGAAGTATGTTATTTCCTGCTGTGACTTTTGATGTCTTTTCGTTCACCCTTAACTACTACTCCCATTAGCATGAGAACAGTGCCCTACAGTGTAATTCTTATGCAGTTTTCCATGCTCTAAATGTTTTTATTACTGATACATTTTTGTAACCACACTGTGCTTCTGTTACTCCAGGTCTTTGTTTCTCAGGGAATTTTTAAGCAATTAACAGTCTTTGTGATTTTCTAATGAACAAACAAACCATATTTATCACACTTGGTAATAGTTCCTCCTCCTGTCATGTGCTGTAAGCGTCCATGGAGAGTTTCTGTTAAGTACACATACTGGAAGGGCTTTGCCTTTGGTGAATGTGGTGAACCTCAGGATCCTGGCAACCCTGCAGCATTTTCTAAAAGGTTCTTCAGCAGCCAGAGCCTGTAGACCTTTGCTGAGTTTGTGAAGTCTCAGCTCCTTGACCTCTTTCTGCTCTGACAGTAGAAAATTCCTCAGCTGAGGATTCAATTCCTTATTGGATGCTTTATTTTGGGCATCTCTTGGTTTTTTCTCTGATGTGTGAGGTTGGTTTTGTTCTGGGAGGGGTAAGGATCTTTCTTTTGGTTTTTGTTTATTATTCTAAAGCACTAACATTTATCAGTTTCTATCAACTTCTCTCCATTTTCATAGCTCTGAAGTACTTTCAGATAAATCTCAAGAACAAGGAGTGTTTGAGGAACATATTCAATTGTGATAACCAACTTTAAAGTAAAAATGAAAAATAAGTCTAACCTTTTTTTAATAGGCACTTTTGCACAGGAAGCTGTAAGAATCCAAGCAACCACTACCGCCAGGCATGCATATGCCCCATGAGGAAATTGTCATTCCAGTGCTCTTTCATTTTATGACCAGTTTAAGCTGAGACAGCTAAGAAATAATTGGTTATTAGGGACTCACCTCACATGGGATTTTCTTGTATATTGTAGTTTTCAAAATAGCATAAAGCCAGTATCTATTAAATCTTTTTTTACATATGATTTCAAGAATACCTCTTAGATCACAGGAGATGTAGGTGCACTTTTAAGAGCTGTTTTAGGACATCACTTTTGCCAAAGCTCCATGGGAAGAGCACATTTTGCAGCAGCAAAGCCCAATAGTCTGGTTTGGCTGGCGAGAGTGAGAGAATACTCTGGGGAAAGGGGCTTCAAGCAGCCAAGACTTCTGGAAGCTGGAAGTGGTTTTGGACTTAAGAAAATGAACTGTGACTTATGTCATGTTTATTATGAAATTGAGATGCCAAGGTCATGCAAGAGAAGGAAGTATAATGCTGTTCCCACAAGCTATTCATTTCAAGATAAGCACTAAAGTGTCATGTCATCATTTAGGATACTCTACTAAAAACTATGTCTCTGCAAAAAACCAAACAAGACAGTTTTTATTAAAGATTAAATGCAAAATTGAACCTCAGGTTTACATGCTTTGTTTTATGAAGTTTATCACTAAAGAAAGGCATTGCATTTCTCACATCAAAGAAAGTGGCACATTTTTTTTTCAGTGTTCCTAGGAACAACCCCCACCCCCCGAACTCACATTTTCAGGATAACTTTTTCTTGCAAGATTTTTTCTCATGGAGCAAAGTATTTTTCTTATTTGTTTACTTTTTATTTACTTCTTGTTAATATTGATATTAAAATTTATTGATTTACTTACATAAGCATCATAGTATTAAAATCAAAGTAGATAAGCAATGCCTTTCATTCCAAATTGGTCAAAATTGAATTTGACACTTCTTTTTTAAAGAACAAGATTTCATTAACTTTCCACAAACTATTTTCAATTCGTAGGACACCCCGCAGCACCGTATGTCGCACACTGTTAGGTGACTGTTAACTTGATTAACAAATACCATTGCTAACGTAGCGTTCTGAATTTCTTTTCGGAAACACGAGAACTCGGAAGGAATCTTACTAGCGCGTTCACTATTTGTTTTTCTCCCTGAGCAGCCCATGAGGAGGCGTGAACTGCTGATTTAGTAAGAGGTACTGGTAGGACCAGGGGGTGAGGAGAGCTCGGGCGGGGCGCTGCCCGGCCG
>NW_009242809.1:0-5160 GCF_000690835.1 Fulmarus glacialis | reverse complement strand
ACTAGATGATCTTTAAAGGTCCCTTCAAAGCCAAACCATTTTATGATTCTTTGAAATAAGCTTGTGCCCTGTTGAATGTAAACCATAGTGAATTTCCTTAGGGACTACTTGAGCAGTCATCTGACACAGGGCTTGCGGTTGCAAAATTCTTAAATGGTCTCCTAGTCTTGATTTACTGGCAATCTTCCATGTTTGATACTTGCATGAGATAACCAGAAACAGTGTGATTTTTATGAACTCAGTTCATCAAAAACAGAAGAATACAAAGATAACAGAGAGGGAATGGTGTAACTCTATCCTGTAATCAAACCTATCTTTGAACAGTCTATATTAAATACTTATGATGGAAGTTTTACTCTGGAGTGGTAAAGCAAGTCGGAATGATGTTATAAACAGTGTCACATTGTATCCAAATTAAAGAAATGGCTTTTAAATTTCTATTTTAAAGTAGGCCTTGATTGAAATCTAAAATACAATTTGGAGGGGATAGTATATGCCTGTTAATACATGCATAATGGTGGCAGCATTTTTTTAGAATAGCCTTACAATAACAGATTAGAACTTCGTATATGGTATCACTTTAGGAAGATCACTTAGTCTCAGATCATAGAGGTTGTCCTCAGTATAGAAAGCGAGTTCCTACTTTTGGCCCTATGATTATAATAGCTTATTTGACACAAACAGCACTTTTATCTCACTGCTGTATGTAGTTGGTTTTTCTGTGATTGTGTCTTACTATTATGAACAACCTGCTAACAGATTTTGTTGACGCTTTGCTGTGTAGTCTCATGAGTTACACTTCATCTTTTGACATTTTGAGTACTAAGAGTGCCAGTAAAATAGTGGTACTGTGTTACAGGTGTAATAGTATTTCTGCATTAATCTAATTTCCTGAAGGTTTATCGCTGCTGTAAAATTTTTCTCTGGATGACTTCTGCTTGAACTGCTCTTTGAATAAGCAGGAAACACTGATCCCCGGAGCAAAGCACACAGCTGTCAATAACCTTATGGAAAATGTTCCTTGCTTTTGTATGTGCATTGTAAAGATATGAAAATACAAACTTTAAAATACTAGTTTTGCACTTGCATGAAATCCAAAATAGAATTTCAGAGATGAAATTGAGATGAAAAAACTAACAGTAAGGACTTGCTTCTGATGTGTTTCGATTTTTTTTTAAATAACAAAGTTGAATGTTGAAGAACGTTCCAAAAGTCTGTTCCTCAATGTACAATAATTTCATTTTTGTAGGGATTTTTACAGTGCATACAAGCAGAATTTATAAAAGTAAACATGAATTCCATAATACATTTGATTTCAAGAATTCTTTAAATGTTGATCATTTTATTTGAAGCCTGACTGAGTATGATTATTTGCCCTAGGCATGCTGGTTAGTACAGTTTATGCATATAAATCTGGTATGGAAATTATTTTAATAATTTGGCAATAAAACTTTATATGGTCATTGAAAGCCTTTGCTTATCCAGTAATGCTGCATTGTTAGTTGAGGAAAAATCTTCTGATGTAGTACTGGATATCTGACTTTAGCTGCAAATCTACGGTACGTGGGGAAGCATGTTGCTGATGGGTTGGATCCCTCAGACACTTTAGTGTGAAAGTGACTCAGATTACCACACAGATGTGCTTAAAAATATGCAAATATGCAAATACTTTCAGAATTCGGACCTTGCAGGGTGAAGTTGGATGGCTACCAAAGCTATGTGAGACTGCTATGAAGGGGATGAAACAGTGTGGCTGAGCCTGTGGGTTACCGGTCCATCTGAATTGTAGTTGTTCCCACTCTTCACTAGAAAAGACGGAGCTGCTAAAGTTAACGTGGAAAGAGGAAGGCAACAGCTAGGCCACAGTGGTTTCCTCTATGGGCTGAGGGGGCCATTATTTAAGCTTGTTTGCAAGCACAGGAAAAGAGTACGTAGTTATATTGAGACTGCTACTCTGAGGGCCATTTTGTGGACAATTCCTGGAGTAGGCAGTCCAGTTTGTATTTGTAAATTTAAATTATTGCATTTAAATCAGATGTTCTTTGTGTGAAGTAAAAGTATTTATGCAGACTTGTAGAGACACAGCAGAAACCTCAGGTAAAAAGGTCTTTATTCAGTACTGATTTGTAAGTGAGCTCTGTTTATGAAGCTTAGATGCCTGCCTCAGTATTCAGGCCTGTTGCTGTATTAAAGTAACTTTCTTTGTCCTTTTTTTAAGCTCTGGCATTGTTAAAATATATCAGATCTTAAGTTTTTAAAATACAAAGTCTTTCCTTTAGGTTCCTCTCCTTTTCTCCTAAAATATCTGAGAGGTGTTGTTCAGTCAGAAGTGGGACTGGAAGGTACGTTTAACCTACATGAAATAAACATGGGCCCGGATTTCATCCTGAGCTTACAGTTGTGTCATTTTCATCCCATTTCTTGGTGATTATTAAGCATGCAGTGTTTTTCCTTGATAGCTGCAGGAAAAGGAAAAGGGAGGGAGCTTTTCTTGCAGACTCTTACCATGCTTTCTGTTGTTTATAAAAGTAAGTTTTCACTGGGAATGTGGAATTGAGGACAGCATCCCTCAGCTGGGCATTGTGGTGGGGAAAGGGAGCTGGCAGGTTTACCAGTGAGGCTGACTGGGGCCAGGGGGTGGAAGGGGAGACCAGAAGTCAGAAAACACCAGCAGACCTACACTGTCTGCAGTTGAACAAGAACATGGAATTCTTGGCAAGTAGAGGAAGAAAGAGGAAAGGAAGGAGAGAAGTTTAGGAGGCATTTTACTCTTTTTCTTCTCTAGTTGACTTTAGGCTGCTTCCTGGCTAGGATGTCATTCAGAGTTTTATCATAGCCTCTTACATATGTGTACTCTATACTCAGGAGTTGCTTAAAAGTTACCAATGGTGTGCCATACCACACAACTGAAAAATATTAGCTCTTCCCAGTGTATAATAAATTCTTTCCACAACAGAAGTTAAAGTGAATGCAAACCTCTGGGAAACCTATGGAATTTCAATTTGTTGGAGTTTATAAAAAGAAGAGTGGAGAAAAAGAGGGAAGAATGGCGATCCTAACATGCATTATATGCACTTAGCGTAGCTGCAGCCCCCAGGCAAGATGCAACATGTTTCTTCTTCATGCTCAGATTTGCCTGCATAGGAAAAAAAAAATTGGTAAGTGCTATAATATAGTTAATTTGCAGCCATCTCTTACTTGACCAGCCTAATTAGCTGTATTATTTCTTGAACTCACCTCTAACTTTTTCATTGTAATAGCAAAATATTGTTTACCCGTTAAGTAACTTCTTCACTGCAGTTTGAAAAGCTCTTGAATTAGAAGGAACATCTAAAATCTAAATAGTGTGTTGCAAACAGAGGAGTATCGTTGACTAGCAGATGACAGACATCTGCAGGAGTGGTTTGCATTACTTTTTTTGGATGTTTAGGCTCCTAGATCACAGATAATTTAACCTCATGATTCTCGTCCTTGCATCTTTTGAAGTAGACCGGCTGCCCATGGCTGTATCTCACCAAAATATATACACTCCACCCAACTCACAGGCTTTTTAAAGGGAGCAATTGATGAAGAATCTAAACTCTCTCCAATTCAGACTTTAACTGTTTCCGTGCATTTGCTACTTTGCAGACTCTAGTCTGCAAATCTAACGCTTACCCCAGAACTCTTCTGATTCGTGCAGGTTAGTGAGGCTCAACAGCATCGCTCTAGAGAAATTAAGTTTAATAGTACAAGTGGCATATACAAATGTTTTCCTAATCAGACTGGTGCTGGGGAGGGGAGGCAATGAGTGTACTAATCAGTATCATTCATTTAAGCTATGAGATACTTCCAGTGGCTCTGAAATGACTGAATTAAAAGGATTGAACTCCCACCTCTTTTTCCCTTGGACTAGCATTGTGTGAGTTTGGACTGTTTAATATTGGCAGGCATTAAGCAAGCCATTCAAACCTGATGTTGATTCTCTTTTTATTACAATGCACAAGTTAAGCACAAACCATGAGATTCTGAAGATTCTTTTTGCTGTTCAGTTTAATGTGTGGGTTTTGAAGGAAAACAATCCCTTTCCTGTGGTAGCGCTGGGGAGTGCAGCACTCTTTCTTTCTTGCTTATTACAAAAGAACTGATGTTTTTCCCTGAGCTCAAGACAGCAGGGTATCTCACTTTGATTTGAAAAAGGGAGTGAAAAAGAATTTAACTGCTTTTAAGAGGTAAAAGGCAAACTCAAGTTTCTCCTTAAGTCTTTGAGACTTTGTGAGTCTGTTTCTTACATGTAGATACATGTACACACACATACAAGCGCATGTTATGTGTGCATCACTTGAAGGACATTACTCTGTACCCTGTCCTGATACTGGTAATGCTGAAGGGGTGGCTGATCTGATGTTTCATGGATGCCTATTGTTTCTTGGAGGTGTCTCAGCATAAATTGAGGCTATAGTTTTGTCACCTAGGTATTAGAAGCTGTGAGTCTGAGTAAAGAAGCTGACTGTTACAAAGTGCCCTGTTATTCACACAGCAGGGAGACTGTTTCGGATGGCGGGAGAGAGTTCAGGCTGAATTGTTGCTTGAGAAGATGATGGGCATTAGACCTCACAGTTGCATCTCCCGAACACTGCAGCAAGGAAATGCGTTTGGGAAGGTGCTTTGGGCAGTGGCCCACGTGCCACATTCTGTCGCTTACTTAGGAGTCTTACTGGCATTTTTCCCCACTCTGTCAGCTTTGTAGCATAGATAATGCTTCAGTAAGAATTAAAACCTTGTTTATAATAGCCCTGGGATCTGCTAGCCCTAAGGTGCAATTAGTCTTGAGTTGGTCTGAAATTCAGTGTAAATTTGGGGATATGAAGGTCGTTTAACTGAGTTTCTATCTACTCCCTGCAGTCAGGGCACTGTGAATTGGCTTATATTTCCTTTCAGTCCTCAAGCATTATTTCCCGTTAAACGACAGTCGAAAACTGTTTGGTGATGCAGACTAGAAAGCTGCTGAGGTCATCTTTGGGATTCTGACTGTGTTGATCTTCCTTGCAGGTGCGTGAAAGGTGATTAACCTTTCTTCAGGTTTGTCTCAGTGTAATCTGTTTCTCGGAAAGAAAATGCTTTAAAAACATGGTAACTCAATTACTAAAAACTGCCCATTTTAGGGGGAAAAAAAAAAAA
>NW_009242808.1:0-5072 GCF_000690835.1 Fulmarus glacialis | reverse complement strand
CTCTATCCCAGCCAAAACCAGGACAAAAAGGAACAATTTAGCTTTCAATTCAAGAAAATTAATTTTAATGTTTAGTTCTACAAGAAAAACCTTCAGCCTGTGAGTTTCACTAGCTGGAAAGGTACCTCAGATTAGGTATTGGCATGCTGCTGCCAGCCATAAATTCCTTCATGTTCCTAGTACCTTTTGCTCCCATAAGGACATAGTTCACTGTAACTTGTGCTTTCATTTGTTCTGAGATTTCAAGTGCCTGTAAGGAAACAATTGTTCAAGTAGCTGTAGAGGTTTCTACCTAAATCTTAGCCCCTGTTCTGGCTGACCAATATATGTTTACTGTTCTCTACATGTATCACTTCTGAGTAGACGAATCTCAACGCACAGCTTAAAATACTGTTAGCTGAAGCACTGAATTCTAATTGCAGCACTTAAAAAAATCACAGTAAATTTGAATCCTATAATTTTACCACTGTCTAGCTAAATCTTCTAAACTGAGAAGTATCAGTTTGCAAATGCTGATTAAATTCATTTGGCTAGTGTGGTCGCTAATGTTTAAGTTTGTGAACTCCACTATTTTAATGAGGGAAGCAAATACAAAGGTGGTTGTGTGCATACTGTTTTTCTTGTTTGAAGATTATTACTATGTAATACTGAAAATCTTGTACATAAAGCTTCGTGATTTTATTTTCCCAAGTTTAGAGGAATTCTAATGCTCATAAATAGTATTACAACAAGAGTACTAGAATCTAGATATGCAAAGTCTTTTATTTTCTTGCCCATTAATGGGTCTAAGTCCTTCAGTCCAAAGTTGAGACAGGGAAACTGATGACCTACCATACCCACTTAGTCTGTTTTTTCCCAAACCTGCCTACCCAAGTTCCAACTAAAGGAAGCCATGGTTTTGTTAAGATACATACACGTACCTTGTATGACCTTGATAAACTCCATCAACTTTTTTCCTAATAAGGTATTTGGCATCTGTCAGGAACTATTGGATACCAGCAGTCTGACATCAATTTAATGATGAAAAGTTTTCTCATCTCCTAGGGATAGTCTTCTGGAAAGATTCTTCTGGATATAAATATCTTGGATCACCAGGTGACTGAAATTCTTCATTCAAAAACAGTTCTCAACTCTTCCCATGCCTATATACTATAAACTGAACAAACAATGTGCTGCTGAGACAGCAGCTCCTTTTCACTATGAACCACTTTGGAGCATCTAATGGGCAGCATTTTATATGCAGGCTACGAAATGGACATCACGTGACTGCCAGGTTTGCTGTGAGCTGAATGGTACTTATATGCCAGATTACTCAAAATGTGCCCTCAATAGCAGTGACAGAAATGCTGTTAATCTGCCTGATTTTTCAATTCTAGACTTAAAATGCTTAACACTAAGACATACTTTGTTTTTATCATGGATTTTGAAGCATGCAATAGCCCAACAAAAATGTCTTTCCATCTCTCGGTTGTTTACGTTAAAAAAAAAAAGTGAAATTCAGATTCAGTAGCTTAAAAAGCCCTTGGAAGAATTCAGGACTCATCATAATAACATTGTGCATACAAAAGAAGTTTGTGAAATATATTTTTACTGTAACAAGAATGCCATGAGTAAATGAGTGTACCCAGACTCTGAAATCATGTTAACTGCATTCCTATTGTATAGTTTTAGTTGTTAAAATCAAGTAGTTGTGAAACCTTTAAACATGCTAAAATTGTACTTATAACAATAGAACACATCTAAATGAATAGAATAAGATCTGCACCTGTAGTATCCAAACATGCCGTGCACAGAACTAAATTTTAGTCTGCCTTTAAAATAAGTTATAGTTTAAACACAGATTTTTAATGGATACCATTTATACTTGTTCCAGCTCATACCTCCTCTTCCTTTTATTACTATGGAAAAAGCTTCACAGAAGATCTGATGTTGTTTAAATGTTAGGAGTTTAAGTATTAGGAGTTAATCTTCTTTCCAAAAATGTGTATTACAAAATACCTTTCAACTAGCTGCACAGTATACATGTGACATACTGTCCTACAGCATTTGCTTCGTAGTTAGCAGCAAACTAAGAATCTCAGATTTCCATGGTGATACAGACGCATACATTAGACTACCCTTTACTCCTAGATGCTGACAGCTGAACCATCATTCTGTATTTCCAATATCAGGACCTACTGTTATCTTTTTGTGATGTTCAAATATTAAGGCAGGGAACTGCATTTTCCCCAGAGTTCCTGGCTACCTGTAATTCCTTCAGCCTTTGGAGGACCTCCGGCAAGCTCCTTGCTATGGACCATTGCCTCTTTCTGCCCATGCAGTCTGTTCTAGGAGAACAGCAAGCAACCACACAATCCAGCACAGGGAGATGGGACCACTCATTCTCCAGCTACCCACCAGACCAGGTAGGTTCTCCATCTGCCAGCTTCAAGGAATCTAGTAGCTATGAACAGACTCACAATGAGAGTTTCAATCACCTCCTCTGTTTTGAATTTAGAGAATATGGTCAAGCATATTTCAAGTCAGCAGTTCAGGAGTTCTCACCTACAGGGAGAATTTGCTGAGGAAAAACTTCTGATGGTGAGCAAGCCAGTCCTCACCTCCTAACTGCAAAATGTAAGGTGAATTCCTAAGGAAGTAGGTGAAGTGAAATAAATTACAGTTCAAGGACCTGTCCTGAAATTTGGCTTATTCTGAGCATGACAGATCTCTACATCTTTAGACATCCCATTGGGATCTGCAAGTTGCTGGTTAGAAATGTATTTTTATTTGAAAACACAATAAAAAAACCTAATATAAGAAGTTCTTCTCTAAATTTTTTCCTTCACTAGAAGAGGTGAGATGTTGCCTGACAAAGTTAATTATTTCCATTCCACCCTCAGAACTGAGATATTAGTGAATGAAAGCAATGCTGTAGAATAAATAAATCTGAATTTTAATTGTGCAATTTTCTTCTATTTTAAAAAAAAATAGAAAATAAAAAATTCTGAGCGGTATCTGTACTTATTGTATATAATGCCCAAGAATACCCATTTTATTGACTTTTCATCCCAACATTTACATATGAAAATCTTTTAGTACAAGTACAATGGCCTACAATGCTTCCTTCTACTTCCTCTTCTCCGTGTGTCGCACTGCATCATTGCCTTAGCAACTCTGTAGTCCACCCTTTCCTTCTTGGGAACCTCACAGCAGATTAATCATTATCCACCCCCAATTTCCAGTTTATTTTACTCTTCCTCCAGTGATGACATGATACCCAACGTTCAGTTACAGAGTTTTCTGCATGCATCAAGCTCTCTTCTAAGGTTTTCTCCTCTAACGCAAGATAACAAACTCCTTGGTGACCCACAATCAACACAATCTGCCTGCAGCATTTTGCTTCATCTCCTGCTAGTTTCCTGCTGGCTGCCACATCTATCTTCTTCAGGCTGGATATGGCAGAGTCTGCCCTGCTGCCAGATTCAGCACATTGCTTGTCCAGTTCCCCAGGCTACTCTAGTCCTGCCTAGTAATTGTGCTTGCAATAGAGATACGTGAGAAAAAAAGATTGCAAAGAAAAAAGTGAACATTATGAAATACAAGTAATGACTGCTACTTAAACCTTGGTTTGAAATAGAGCTTTGGTCAATGCCATCGGTTACCGAAAGTGAACATTAAGTTGGGTTCTGGAAATTTCTGCGAATTTCCCCTCTGGACAAAGTCAGATCCCAAACCCAACAGCTAAAAAGCATATATTCAGAGACGTCCAATAGGCGGCAAATGTACAACTAGCCTTATAATCACAAACATTTATATCAAAGAAATATGAAAGACTATAAAAAAAACCCACAAAAGTAGGAAGCAATATGCAATACTGCAGTATAAATAAAGCTGTTTAAATGAAGTTTCATCAAAAGCAGAATTAGAACTATGGCTAATTAGCATTTTCTTTAAGTAGCTTGGGGTATAAAGCTTCTCACAAATGAAATATATGAGCAGCTGCAAATAAAAACAAATAAAAAACAAGCAGTCTATGAAGATTAAAAACAATGTGTTGCTACAGTCTGCAATTTGATAACTCTAGTGAGCATGTACATAAATATAAATGTGTTCTAATTAAGGTAGCAAGGCTACAGTGAAATGGCAAGCATGTTTTACTAGCTCATACAGAGGAAGATCGTCACTCAGCAAGGAGTCCCCTCCATGACTGCCTGAGCCTTTTGTTCCTGAGCAGTGAAATTCCAGCAGCGGCTGCATTCGCTGGAACAACCAAGAAAGTGATAGAGCAGTTTTAGCTTTGTATTGCCACATCTAGGAGCCAAATTAAGGGGAAAAAAGAGTAAAATATTTACTGCAGCTCAATTTTCCATCATGGAAACAAATGGAAACAGAATAGTTTTCTATCACAGAATGATGCTTCTACAGAATTGAAACATTTTTCAGGAAAACATGGGTTTCATCCAAAGGTGCAGTGAATAATCACTGGAATATTTACCTTTCACAATCGCATGGTCACTTCAAAATGAAATAATACCAGAACATAATGCTGCTGCCTTTATCACAGGTAAATATTTGACCTCAAAGAAATGGAACATTTTGGTAGGGTCAAAAATTGGTTTTGGTGCATTTTATTTCATACCGCAAGTCAGAAACTTTCCATTCCTACTCAAGTAATTGCTGAGTATGTTTCTTTCCAGACAGCAAAAATCACTCATCAAGTTGGCAATATGGAATAGTAATAAAAATGGGCAATACAATGCAAGTTTTCTAAACAAAGGTGTATTTGTCACAAAGCAGAGGCATAATAGGTATTTTCTAGAAGTTCTTGTGCAACTGTTCTTTGTGAACTATGACAACAAAGGTGTTGTCAGAAATGAACTGAGTTATCCCACTGAGAACAGGAAACCACTGGGAGAAGAGTGGGAAATTATATTACCTGAAGTTGTGTTAATGCTGATATTAAGCCCTCACCACACCTACGTGGTTGTATCACGGCGCACAATAAAACTAAGGGAGAAGAAGCCTTCAGGCCAATAGAAAGTTGACTGAGATGGGAAATACATCAGTATCATAGAATCATAGAATCATTA
>NW_009242807.1:0-5098 GCF_000690835.1 Fulmarus glacialis | reverse complement strand
TTTCCAACCTTAATGATTTTATGATTCTAGGAGAGGTACCAACCGAAAGGGTGACTTCTTTCAGAGATACAGGTGCCTACATCAGCAGTCAGGATCATGGCATGCTTTGCTTAACTGCAGCTGATTCAAAGACCCAGGGGCTCTTAAAGTTGTGTGTTTATGTGCATCCAGAAGGGTTTGTGTCTTGGCAGGGGAGAATGTCCAAGCTGGTCATTCTAGTTACAGAAGCCCCAAGAAAAGGTGGCACTTGTGATTTTGCTCACTAACTGAGGCTTCTTTTGTGCAATGTCATTGGCTTGCATCCACAGCCTGCCTGATGAGTGCAATAAATAATACCTCCTTGGATATTTTCAGCTATGTATATTTTAATCTATACATAATTTATTTTCTGGCTGTAATTGTGAGGGTAAACTGGGATTACAATGTGAATCAAGAATGTCATGGATTTTTCCTTCTCATATTAAAAATATAACAGGAAGACATTTTTATTTTTAATCTCTTAGATATTCTAGAGAGCTATTTTTCTTTTTTTTTTTTTTGTAATTTCCAAAACTTGTCAGAAGTCACCTCCTTTCTTTTTCCTTTCTGCTTCTAAATTCATTGAGTGCCCATGAAAAATGTCAGATAAAGTGTTGCATATCGGAGCACAACCTGGGCAGTACATAAGCTTTCTGCATCTTGCATGAGGTTTTTTTGCCACTGTATTTCTGGTAGAACAAGGGGAATTATTCACAATGAATCACTTATCTGACAAATTTTGCCCTTTTCCTGTGGATCCAGAAATTGCCCAAGTAATTTTGAAGCTCTTGGACACTAATGCAAGTTATCTTTTAAGCTATCCACTGAATGAGATATGTGAATAGCAGTTTGTCTGAAAATTGTACTTGATAGCCAAAATCTGAGATTTAACGTTTAAATAGTGTAAGTCTAATAGTTTAGACTTAAAATGATCTAAAAATGACACACCCACTTGGTGTACCAAACTCATGGTTTGGGTACTAAAAATGCATAAATGTCTGAAGCAGGACTTGAGAAACAAATCACAAAATGATGCTCCTTTACCGTTTCACTCTGAATTGCTGTAAAAACAAAATCTTTTTTATTCTTAAAGGTGAACTGTAATGTGTTAAGGGGTTGAGTTTTTGTTGGGGGTTTTTGCATGTTTTGGTTTGTTCAGTTAACATTGCTCAGAAAAGGACCATTCTGTCCATGTTCCACGAGTGCCGTTGGTGACCACCACAAATCCTTGAGCTGCCCAAGACACTTCGTGTTGAAAGCAATGACGGGCTTTTTCTCTGTCAAGGAGAATTCAGGGAGATCTTCCTCAGGCCCCTCTTGCGCAGCATAGTTTATGGCCTCGGACACACAGTGCAGGGCCACAGTTCCTTTTGGACCTGTTGCACCCTCCCTAGTCAGGTCAGATAATCTTAAATGGAGTGATTTCCACGAAGGTGTGCAGTGGCATGACTGTAAGTCACCCTTCCGTTTTGGCTGGACAAATGGGACAGCACGTGTGCCTCTAGCACCTATTTAAGGCAGAATTATTTGGCAAGTGCTAAACTGAATGCAACTGGTGTCACCTTTATATAACACTTTATAATTACAAACCTCCTTAAGCTCTTATATCTTTATGTCTTCAAAGTGCTGTGTGAATAACTAATTAAATGAATTAATCATTAATCCACCTGATGCAAAGAGCAAATATTCCTTTGAAGTGATAGGGCATTTCCTATCTTTCATTACAGGGGAGGAGGAGAAGGCTAAATGGAGAGGTGCATAATTAGAAGGACCTTTGTTGCTTGGCTGAAGGCAAGCCCTAGTGTTTAAGATACTTCAGGGCCTATAAAGACGTTTCCTTAGCATTCCCTTGCAAAATGGAGTCATCAGTCATGTTCCTGCAAGGCAGCCAAGTCTGAAATGCTTGGTGGGGGGGCATGGCTGCTGGACCCTTTCCAACAGGCAGAGCAGGGAATTGGAAACTGCACATTAAACAGCTTGCTTAGCCTTGCATTGGTTTCTCGGGTTCTTTCGCCTTTGCTTGATTTGTGCTTCATAGTTCCCGGTTACCGCAGAAGCCTGGGAAAATCTGTAGACCAGCTTGTTGCAGTCTGGACATGTCGTATGCTGTTTGTATCCAATAAATGAGTGCAAAAGTCAGGATGTCTGCAGATGGGAAAATGTCAATGTACAGTTTCATGTGGCACTAGACAGAGCTGCACATAGCTTTTATAAAATGTATGAATTTGCTTTTCTTTAAATTTCAGGTATTTGTCATCTGGGGCCTGGCAAGTTGTACTTGTCTTTCATATCCCCCTTTCGATTCAGCTGCTAGGCTCTGAATCTCCTGCCAGCTGGAGTACATATGCAAAAAAAACTTGGTGGCTTTACAGTAAAAGCAAAGTACTCTTACTGGCATTTGTTACCTACAAGTCATGACTAAAGCAGGACATTTAGGGTTAGCAGGTCCAGTGTAAATCTTTTCCACGCTTTGTCTCTGAATCTGTATCTAAATTCTGTGCCTATTTTTGGTAGTGTTTCTTTACTTTTATTTATGTGTATATGTACACTTGCAACTGCGCGTACATTCAAGTACTCTTTTTTTTTTTTTTCCTATGGTGTCATTGTATCTGTGGGAGTGATCTTGGACTAACAAAGGTGCATAAGTAATTCAGAGAAGGGAAAGGAGATGAAAATAGCATACCGTGGCTGAAGAGATGGTTACCCCAATTGGTAACCCTATTGATGTCAGTGATGTTACTTACATAAGGAAAGAATCCAGTCTGAAATGGGAAAGAAAATTTCCATTACATGCTTACTAGGAGCTATTATAAACAATGATGCAAAGGGACGAGGATTTCAGATACCTTGACAGTGTCTAGCTAAATCCTTAAGCTCTCTAGAGATGCAGTACCCAAACGTGTAAGAATCCATTAGTTGTATGTTTCCATTAAAGTTGGGGGGTTTTAATCCTAAAGATGGCTTTAAAAACCATTTTACACACTTAACAAGAAAAGAGCTGTCAAACGTATGTCAAATGATACTGAGGTAGGAAAAGGAACTTGGTGATGGCAATAGGGGGACTGAGATCAGCAAGGACTATTTCTGCTCCTGACACAGGGGACATTCGGGTTGAAGCCTGAGAGACTGTACAGGCTGGGGGAACAGTGGTCCAGCCAGCCATCGCCAACGTGGCCACCAGGGAGAGGCAGCAGCAGGGCTCAGGGATCGCTGAAGTTTTTAACAGCCAGCCGAGGAAACCTTGTGTTTTTTGACAGCCACTTCTACTGAATCAACCAAGCTGACACAGACCAAAATTAATTATTTTATTTTTAAATCCATAAACATGAATGCAACTATGTCTGGGACAAGACAGGGAAATTACTATATGATGAGGCTAGCACTGTGTAATGGCCCCCAACAAAGAAAAATGCTGTAATCTGAGACAACAAAACACGGAATGTTTAAGGAACGCAATGAATAGTTAAATAAACATATTTTTATTTTGCTCGATGCCTCAGAGATCTGACTCCTGAAGATCTTTCCACTGCCCGAATTGATGCGATGCTCTCTAAATGGCTGATGGCTCCTGTTAAAAGATGGCTTGGTTAAATGACTAATGTCGGAGGATGTTGAGTCTCCCCTTACTGCATACAGAAACGAATTGCTGCAATGTGCAAAGTACTGCCTGATCAAGCTAAGCAGTAAAGCATGGGGACAGATGACATGTTTGAAGTGAAGTGTTGGTCCAGATGAGTGACTGAGTCAGCTTGCTTGAGATATGTCTGCAGAGACACGCTCCTATAGACTCTTTTGAATGCAAAACCCCTAGAAAGTTATACTTCACTTGCTCTGATTTTCTTTTCCCTGGCTTTTCACTGTTATTTCTTTTTACTTTTGCTATTATTCTGACCTGCCATCCGCAGATTTTCTGAACCTTGAACAGTAGCTGTGACTTTGCTGTGAGAACCCTGAAATTCATTAACAGAAGGACCTGGCTTTAAGCAAATGTCACATCACATTAGTGTAATTCTCAGGCACTAGCTAGCTCTTAGCTTGGCCCATTCATTTGGGCAGAGCTCAAAATACCTCCTTGCTGCATCATAGAGATGTTCTGATGATGCTGATTACTTTTGTCTGCATCTGTTTTGATTGATAACTCAGGCAATTATTAGCAGGAGCTTTTCTCGGCTCTTGTCAACATAAGAGGACAGTGGTGAGGAGGAAGGGAATTTGTAAGCAGTATCCCAGGGAAAATAACCTACAGGGTCTGAAAGTATTAACAAGAATAAGTGCTACTGTAATTAGATGCTGTGTATGTGTACAGTACATACATATTGCATTATGCTCTGCTTGGGGTGCAGCATTGGGATCTTGCAGTAATCAAGATGAAGATATCTAAGGTGTACTAGCAGCCTTCCACAGTGTTACTTGCATCTGTCTTGACAGGTGAAAGGAAAAGTAAAACAGAGCTTTGGCATTCTCATATATAGCTGCTGAATCCTTTGTAATGGCTTTTCCTGGACTACCTGTTAATCCATCATTTATTACAAGGACGGCAGAAATAGCCCAGAATATTAGTTTGCAGTGTTCTGTAACATTAACCTCGGAGCTCATCAGAAGGATGTATCTTAAAATGCTAGAAGAGCAGGAGGAGGGTGAAGGAGATTTTAGACCTCCCCAGCGTACCAGCAGGTACGTTGGTCCAACATTGCTTGACGTGCTTTGTAGCCTGTGTGTCTGTCTACACAGCTTCTTCCTCCTCCTCCTCCCAATTTCCATTGGAGGCTGTATCCATCCCTGATGCCAACACTCTAGCAAATATCTATTCAATCATAGCATCAAAGGAATATTAGAGTCATCGTGGCAGAAAACTGTAAAGCAAAGAAACACGTATTATGGTTGATGTATGACTCTGAGTCTGAATTTCAAAGCACACTAATGTCTTTCAGTAATCTAGATGCTTATTTTGGGCCAGGAGCACTACTGAAAGTCTCCCCAAGTTTCTAGTGCACAAGAACAACTGAGGAAAAATTAAAAAGCTGCTTGGGTACGTAAATAGGTAGATGGAAAATCATAAAATCATAGAATCATAAAATCA